>NC_133666.1:539252118-539385318 GCF_037893015.1 Macrotis lagotis | reverse complement strand
TGAACTATACCCAGAGGACAATAAAACTGATTATACCCTTTGACCCAGCAATACTGATACTAGGCCTATATCCTAAAGAAATTATTTAAAAAATGAGAAAAGTCACATGCTCAAAAATATTTATAGCGGTTCTTTTTTAGTGTCAAAGAACTGAAAATTGAGGGAATGCTTATCAATTGGGGAATGACTAAACAAGTTATGCTATAGGAAGTTTATGGAGTAGTATTGTTCTATAAGAAATCATAAGTGGTCAAACTTTAGAGAAGCATGGAAAGTATTACATGAACTGATGCTAAGTGAAGGAAGCAGAACCAAGGGAACATTATACACATTAACAACAATATTGTGAGATGATCAACTATGATGGATATAGCTCCTCTTAGCAGTTCAGAGATCAAGGACAACCCTGTGAGACCTGGCAATATTATCCGTATCTAGAGAAAAGAAAACACAGAAACTGAATGCATACTTCATTCACTTTTTAAAAACATTCTCTTATGTTTTTTCTTCTTAACTTAGGGTTTTCTTTCTTTTCCTTAGTTTTAATTTCTCTTAACACAAATTACTAATATTTAAATATGTTAAATACAAATGTACATGCACAACTTTTATCGGACTGTTCGTCACATGGGGAGAGAGGGAGGGAAGGGAAGATGATAGAAAAATGTAGAGCTCATAAATTTAAAGCAGAATGGATGATGAAAATTATCTTAGCATATGCTGGACAAATAAAATAAAATTTCAATTAAAAAAAGAAATAGTAAATGATTGCCTTTCCATATTCATAGAATCATAGATTTCTTTCATATCATAGGATTCTTTTAGGGATTGAAAGTTTACACATGTTTGCTTTTCTTCCCTCAAATGCCTCTTAGGGCCCTTTGTCTCTGCTGGTTCTTGAGTAATATGTAGTCAATTCTGAAAAGATGACTTTGAAAGATATTGTATCTCTTCTTTCATAGTAAGTCTCTAAGTTTCAAGGATAGAGGTAAAATCCCAGAGTCTCAATTACTGAATCCTTCTTGCCAAACATGATTCTTCAAGAATGACTTTCTAGACAGAACTTTATGCAGTAAAATGTATATGTTGCAATGTATGATGTATAAATAAAACATGAATAAACTATAAACCCACTGTTCATATTTTTCTTGACAAAATCTTCTTCCATATCACATTTTTATGGAATCACCTAAGCCATTAATAAGCACTGGATAGGAGTATGATTTTTTCGATAAGAAGAATATGATGAGTTAAGGTGTTTTTAAGAAAGATTGTTTAATACTAATAACAGCCAAAAATTTCACCATCCACTTTTAATTTAAAAAAATTCCATAACTGTGGAAACAGATACAAATACGTGGCTGATGATTTATTTTATTTAAATTACATATACTGAGACTAGTTCCGTGTTGAAATTAAACATGGAATTATACCTTGTTTTCAATGACCCCAATATTTCATCCATTCTCTCTTTATCCTGCACATTATATTTTGGTCATATTCTTTTTCCATTTTTTGCCTTTTTATGCTCACTATCTCAAATGGTAGTTTGCACTTAGCAATTGGTTTCCTTAATTATGTCATTTCAGTATCACTACTCAGGATCTTCGTTTTTATTATGTATTTTAAATAGTAAAATCTGGAATCCAGAGGGAATGGTGAAATTATATTTAATACTTGAGATATATGTTTCAATCAAGCAACATAAAATGGGTGTCCATAATTTGAAATTATTGAAGGACAAATCAACTGATCTTTTACCTCCATAAGCATTTGCAATATTAAAAATTACATGTAAATTCATGAGATATATATATATATGCATATATATATACTCCTATTCATATATCCATAATGATGAACCTAGTAATTTTTAAAAGTCTTCAAATATACAAGAAACATAACTTCTGATTATATACCTTCAGGCCTTTAATTATTAGTAATTGGACTTAATTGCTAAATAACTTTTTTCTGATTAACAGATATATTTTTGTGGCAAAATTGACAGGTTAAATCCTTTTGTGTTACTCATTTAAGTGCTTACTCAGGTAGCGAAAGTGACTACTTCCATAGTTGTTATTAAATGAAACATGTGGCAGGGTTTTTTTGGCATTTTTTTTACCATTTCTTTTTTATATTCAATGCTTAGCATCATTACTGACCCAGAGGAGATTGATACTGATTAGTTGAATTAGAAGATAAAGAATAAGGGTGTCAAGGCCCTGACTTGGCATTAAAAGTCACCTGTGTGACCTTGCATTAAAAGTCACCTGTGTAACCTTATATAAATTATTATTTTTCCCCTAAACCTATTTCTGGGCCTATGAAGTGAGCAAATTGGATTAAATAATCTTTCTATTATCATCTGCCTCTTAACCTATGATTCTAACTTACTTCCAAATTAATAGAAAAACTATTCAGATATCCAGGAGCATAGATTTATAGTCATAGGCCATCATAGATTTCTACAACCCTTGATTCATTCAACCCAACTTAGCCTAAAATTCATCAGAAGATCCATTTTCTCATATATTTCTTGAACAAAATGGAAAGCTGTCCCTATCATATACCCTTTACTTTCTCCTTCAAGGATAAACACAATCACATTTGCTTTATGAGCTTTCGCTATCCAAGTGGACTAGGCGTGGAAAGTCACCTTTTTTATATAACTCTTTGCTTTTTGTACATTTCCATTTGACCACTTTAAAGTTTATTTTTTTAAATCTATTTTATCATTTTATAGCTTATATATATATTTAGCCTTTGAAAAACTTGAATATCTTTAAAAAATTCAGAAAAAGAAAAAAGTGTTTATTGTCTGGAAATCCCACTCAAGGGCTTGAGACCATGAAGAAACTATTTGTAATGGATTGTTTTACATCATAGATTGTTTTTTTACCATAACACTTTTGGATTTAATGCAGGTTAGAATGATATGAAGATAATCTCCTTGTATATATGCTTACCAGCTATTTGATAATCACACTGGTAATTGAAGTTGTTACTCATTCTACCTGCTTTTTTTCATTGACTGTATTAAGTTGTTTTGTTGGCTGCCTGTTTCTCTAAGTGTAATGAGATACATTTACCTTTTGAACTCTACCTAAGTAAATAACCCAGGTACTAAAACAAAACTGGCAACAGATGGAATGTTTTTGAAACTTTATTAGCTTAAAATAATTAGGTAATGGTAATGAGGACAAGTTGTTCTTGTTATGACAACAATTGCACCTGAACTCTGAAACAGAGTCACTTAGGAATCCAACAGTGACTTTTGCTTTGTAAGCTTCTGGGAATTCTACGAACGAATTTTTCACTCTCTCTGAGGAGCAAACATCTAATTCACCCTGTATAGATTTTTAACTCCTAATTGGTTGGCAACTAAGACTATTATTTCTGAAAGAAAAAAACAAACTGTTTTATGTCTTTCTCTTTGGCTTAACCAACAGTCCAAAGAAATTATTTGAACATAGAAATTATCATGCTGAAGATATGCATTCTCAATTTCACATTACTGCTTTTCCCCTAAGTTCTCTTTCACCTGTTGATTAGTATTTGTAGATCAGAACATGGTTACTAGTTTTCATTTTCAATTTGTTTAGACTTAGACTTATCTAGTTTGAGATTATTTTTCAAAAAAAGAGGAATAGATCTAATATTAATTTTATCTTTGTAATATGAGTAATGGGAAAATGTATGAATATGTACTTCATGGATTTCATTCAGAAACTATGTTAATAGTCTCAATATGGACTAGCGTGCATTTTTGACAAATAAATATAAAATCTATTTGTAATGCACAAAAGATTTATTGGAAGAGTCAATTTACCTCATAAGTCTAAGTGTTTTGTTATGTAACATAGCAGATTATATGCCAAAATATGTTAATTAAGAAAGCAGATATATTGTTTCTGAAATGCAAATTGTAATTGCTATTCTGTAACAATTGGTCACTAACCCCCATCCTGTAAGTAGCTTTATCATAAGAATTCAACTGTACTAATTTACACTTAATGGGCATTTTAAGTAATCACTTCCATAACACATTAAGATTAATATTGGAAATGCATTCTAGCATAAAGCAAAACAACAAATTAACTACTTTAAAGGCAACTATTTAACAAACTTAATTTGGCATATGACATAGGGGTAATGGAAAAGTCTGGTTGCAATGTCAGTATATATTTTATCTGCTTATTTGTATTTAGTTAGTAATTTTTAAAAAATATATAATATTGGAGAGCTTTCTTCAAAATTGGGAAGCCAGGGATTCAACTCCCACTACAAAATAGTGGGATGATCTTGAGTATGACACTTAGCCTCTTTAAAGAGCCAACATGCATTGCACTGGTATGCTAGCCCCTAATAATAAGATTTTTAAAATAAAAAAAAGAAAAGAAAAGAAAGAAAATAATTCAGGTTCTGATTTTAAAAGAATAATCAGTTCAGATGTTTTCTCCAATAGGACCAGTTACTAAGATATGAACTTTGTTATTTTCTTATTTGAAGAAATCCTGTGACAAAGAAAAAAGAGAAGAAGACTTTGGAGTTAAAATATTTTTAATCTATGGAACTTTGCCACTTATTTTTTTACTATAGATAAGACTCTTGAGCTATCTTTACACTTTAATTGTCTCATTTATAAAAATAAGCTTAAATTAATATTAAAATCTCTTCTAGTTTAAGTATCTATTATTTGATGCTATGAATTGACTAAGTTATTGAACTAGCTTTACATTTTCTGCAAAAAAAGACTTGAAGGGGCAAGGGGCATGTGTTGGTTCTGTCATTGGTTTTACTAAGTAATCCTGAGTAGATCCCAACCAAATCAAGTTCCGGCTTCTTTCACTGGGATTTGGATCTTGAACAGTCCAGTTCCACCCTCCTTTTTTGTCCCTACAATACTTCTTGTTGCTCCTTTTCAAACATCCTTTTCATAAATTAAAATTGAGCACTTGCTACTCATTTTCATACGTCACTTTCAGGGGAAGTTACGAGGTGCAGTGGATAGAGCACTGGCCCTGGAGATAGGAGGACCTGAGTTCATATCCTATCTCAGACATTTGATAATAAATAGGAAGCTGTGTGAACTTAGGCAAGTCACTTAATCCTATTGTCTTGCAATGGGAAAAAAAAAATCAAACTTTCACTTTCCAGCCTCCAAACCTTTATCAGTTGACTTCCAATGCATGGAAAACCCTATCTCCATCTTTAATATTGTGTTCCTGCCCTTATCTTTTTAAATTGTCTTTAAATTCTCTCACCTCTATAATAGCTTACCTGAATTCATCTGCCAGTCAGACCTTTCTGTAGTCAACTATGTTGGGACATTGTTTACCCTTTCAGCTCTCTGCTTAGACCGTCCTCTTTCTCCCATAGGCATCTTCTTTCCCTCAAGGATTGACTGCTCTTAATCACCAGTGTGCTTAAGCTCCATCCTCTTGAGAACAAGAATTGACAGGTTTGGGTTTATGCTCTGTCATTACCTAGCTATGTGAATTTGAAAAAATAACTTGACTTTTTGGGGTCTCATTTTTAACATTTTTGAAATAAGTTTGGATTAGGTGATTTTATACACACACACACACACACACACACACACACACACACACACACCACACACATACACACACACACACGCACACACACACACACACACACACATGCCAGGATCTAAAATTGTTTAATTCTGTCATTCCACAGCTTTTATCATTTTCCTTTATTAGATTTCTGTGTTAGCTTTGAAGTTTCAGAGTTGGTGAATTATATAGCAAATACAATTACTAGGTGACAATCCAAAAACTGCAGCTAAAATTATTGTTACATGAGAATTACCATTGAAGTTCCATTCCTCCTATAAAGTGATTTACTGACTTCAGTGTGGAAGTGCCCACATTGTTGGATGATCCAGTAGAAACTCTTTATTCAGGAGAGAATAACATTAATTTGTTGTCATAATTAAGTTTTTATTGATTAATCTTAACATTTGCTGATCTTTTGATTTTGTTTTCTCTTCTCTAGTCAATAATATATAAACTGTCATATTTTAATACTTTATATCTAAAAATAAATTTATAAAACATCTATTCTATTACCAAAGGAGGTAAACCTTTTAATATATTTCCATTTAAAATATATCTCTAGTTTTAATATATCTCCATTTTAAACTTATTTTTTTGTTTTTATTGAGTTTTTCTTTAGTCAAACATTCAGTGATTCCATGGTGTCACACACACACATATATGTATATGTGTGTGTGTGTGTATACCATAGCAAATTAATTTCCAAATGTGAAATATACCTGAAGTATTTCTCTATCACTTTACCACCAATTTATTGGTACAATTAAAAAATTCAGTTTTTTTATTGTGATTGCTTAATTGCTTGATAATATGCCCTAGTATATAAAGTGTTAAGCTTTAAAATTCCAACTTTGGTAGTTATCTTTAATACAAATATACTATTTGAAACATAAATATACAAAAATACATACAAAAATAAGACTCTTGGTTCCTCATCTTGGTTTAGAGGCGATCGTGATACTAATATTTATGTCAGCCAAGCAGTAGCAGCTATAGAAGGGTTTATTCAACTAGAAAGGCTTTAAGTACAGGCATGATGAGTATCTGTATAAAGACTAGTTTTAAGCTAAGAAGTAAGTGGGGGGTGCAGAGCAAGGTAGCTGGTAAAGTGGTGTAACAGTCTAGGCAATGACTTGAATTGAAAATAAAATGAATAGCAGGACTCTCATTCTCTCAAATAATGGTCATCCTAGTCAGGGATTGCCCCAAATAGAGAATAGGCTTCAAAGCAGAGTTATCCCAAAGTGTATAAGGTAGTTGGGGAAAGGAAAAAAGTAAAGCAAAATAACAGTTATTCAGTCAAACATTTATTAAGTACCTACTATATAACCAGGTACAGTAATAAGTATTGAGTATTCAAAGAAAGGCAAAAAAAAAATTAAACACTTATTTTCAAGAAGGACTAAATGTTCTAGAGAAGAAAATTTAAAAACAATTATGTATGAACACAATATATATACAGGAAAAAATAGGAGGTGATCATCAAAAGGAAGGTTTTGTATTAAGGAGAATTAAGGAAAGCTTCTTGTAGGAAATGAACTTTTAACTGGAACTTTCATAAAGCCAAGGTAGTAAATGAAGGACATGAAGAGGAAATAAATTGCAGGATGGGATCATTAATGGAGTTGGGAAATGGACTGTCTTGTGGAAAGAAAAGCATGCAGGTTAGTTTCTTTGAATCACAGAGTAACTGAGGGATGAATGTAGGGGAAGTGTAAGAAGACTGGGAAGGTAAGAAGAGAACAAGTTGTGAAGGACTTTGAATGCCATTGGAGTTGATAAAAATAGGAAAGTAGCAAGCAAAAGTTTAATATCTTTGAGTACCACCAAAGCTCCTAGCTATGGATTGCCAATGTTTCCCTTGTTCCAGGGTCCTACTGTCTTTGAAACCTGCCTATAAAACTATAACCATACTTTTAGGTTAACTGTTATACTCAAATTACTTTTCAATCTTTTATTCCTCTTTTATTTACTTCTCACAGCCATCTTTACATCCTCCTAAGACATGGCAAATTTAATTTCTGTTTAGCATTTTCGTTGAGTAACAGTGTAGATAAATGCTGGATTTGACATTAGGATAATGAGTTGTAATTCTACTTGTGATACTAGCTATATGACCCTGTGGTTATTCATATGTGAGTCTTGTGTCTGAGTCTAGAACTTACAAAATGGATTGTGAAAGTACAGTAAACAAAATCAAGGGCATATAGGATCAGAGAGGGATTTGGGTAGTCATGAAGTGAGAATGAAATATCATACAAGGATAGATATAGTTCATCCTTTTTCTTCATTGATATACTCAGGATTCTAAAACAAAGAAAGAAGCAAAATAACTTTAAGAACTGAAACACATTGGCTCATTCTCTGACTAAATTTCTGAAAATACTAGGCTAGTTATTCAGGACAAAACATATAGAAACAAAAGCCTGGAGAATTGGTAATCAATATTCATGAGGAAAATTCTTTCATAAATGGAACTGAGGATTTGTAAACCTATCAACTAAATATGCATTATACTTTTCAATACTTTTGTTTTTCTTTGACTCTTAATCTTAAATATTTGATCTGACTTAAGAAGAATTCTAAGATTTTAGAGAATAAAATATTAGGTTTAAGAATTAGATTCTTCATTGATTTACTTAGGATCTGTGAACTTTAAAAGAAGTTTTTGATAATTATTTCAACATACTTGACATCTTTTTTATTCTCATGTATTTTATTTTATGCAATTAAACATCTTTTAAGAAAGGTCTGTAAACTTCACCAGACTACCAAAGAGGTTCATACAAAAGAGGTTCACATGCAAACAAGAACTCTTTCATTCTACATTATTCTTCACCCTTTAACGATTCCATGACATTAGTGTGAAGACTTTTGCAAAGTCATACTGTAACCTCACAAAATGTTATTGAAGAATTCTTATGTGAATACAAAAAGAAAGATAATAGAAAAAATAAGGATTGGTATAGAAATATGTGATAATGTAACTTTCTAAACATAGGTAAACTGATCTCAGACAAATGACATAGTCCATCAAATGGACCTTCTTTATTTGCAAAGCCCTGCCCCCCCAAAAAAGATTGTAATCCTTATGATATGATGAAGAATCAAAGCAAATTAAAAATCTTGAAATCTATTACTATATTTAATAGAATCAATACCCTTAATAAATTTCCACAGCAAAATCTTTATATCAATTCGCTAACTGATTAAATTTTAAAAAGTCTGGTCAAGGAAAAACTTTTCATACTCCTATGTTTCTATAGCTAATTATTTCACATTGCTAGAATACCGTATTAATTATAAAAAGAAAATATATTTGATTTTATGTGAATCATCTATATCTAAGCTTTGTGCTAGCTTCATTTAGCCATCTTGGAGACAATAGAGTATACAAAGTGAAAGTGCAACCTTAGCAGTACTTGGGAAAAAAACACAAATAAACAATCACTTAAAATCAATACATCCTGCAGTAGCATTATCTCCTTAGTTGAATAGCAGATATAATTTTCCTCATATAGTTCTTACAAATCTAGATTTGCCTGTCTCTAGTTAGTATTATTAAAGAGATGTGTGTTTTTAACGTTCTTAGGGTTTTGAGGAATTTACTCTTCATATTAGATTAACATTCTTTGTCAAGATTAAAAAAGACAAGAAGAAAAACAAAATATAGCAAAACAAAAAAAAGATCCTTCAGAATCTGATGAACACTATATTCACCTTTAAAAAAATTCTCTTATGTACTTCTTTCCTTTAATCTTGATTGCTCATACCAGAAAATGACTAATCTGTAAACATGTTTAACATAAATGTGTATGTGCAATACTAACCTGATTGTTCACTGCTGAGGGGAAGGGGGTGGGAAGGGAGGGTGAAAATAAATTTTGTGACTTAAAAGTATACTCATGCATGTGGAAAAAAAAGATTAAAGAATATATTATGCTGAGTTGCTCAGAATTATCAGGTGTAGATGATTTGCCATCTGATGACTAGATGGAAAGCCCACATTGACAAAATTACAGATCCATTTCAATATTTAAACTTGAGGCAGAGAGAAGTTGGCTTTCCTATTTTTAATATATTTTATTTTTAGTAAGAAAGTACTTAATAGAAAACCCAATATAACACAATTGATTAAGAAACTTAATTGTTTCCTCTTTAAATTTTAACTAGTATTAGTTATTAAATGACTGTCTTACAACTATCTCCAGCCCTTGTATACAATGAGATAAAAGAAGATATGTTAGAAAGTAATGCTTATGGTCACAAAGTAGTATTTCTAATCAGCACGAGGCATCTATTCCTTTTAATTTAAATCATTAGCTAGTAAGAATGAATATTTTTTATATTATGCAATTATTATTATCTTAGTTCTTTCCAGGATGATTTGGAGTCAAATGATATAAATCCAGAGTGAGAAGGGATTTCAGAGTCAACCACCTTATTTTTTTAAGGAGAAAACTGAGGCTTAGGGAAGATAATAAATTTCCCAAGTGTACATAGGTAGTAACTAAGGAATATCTTCAACTCACATTCTGTGATTCTGGAGTTAGGTCCTTTGTTTTCCACAATTTCTCAGACATATAGAGGGACAATAAGAGTTTCCCCTATAGGTTATGTCTATAACCTTGATTGTAGAAGTATTTCTAAAATATTATGACTATTAATATTTGATTAAATTGATCAGTTGTAGTCCATTTGGCTGCTTCCATAATCTATATAACCAGAATCTGAATTTCTTGTCAATGATGCTCCCAAATATAAAAGCCAAAAAAAGAAAATAATTCACTGATATCAGTTTCTTTTTTTTTCTCCATTCTATAAATCTGGTGGATTTGTTCCGATCAAGAGGTTCCATCAATATTTTTAGTTGTGGTATTAAGAGTTTAACATTGCAGGCAACAGAGCCAAGATGGTAGAGTAAAGGCAGAGACTTGTCAAGCTTTCCACAAAACCTCTCCAAATATCTTTAAATAATTCCTTCAAAAGTATAATTGAGGAATAAAAGCTAATGACTTTATGAGAAATCAAGAAATAATAAAGCAAAATCAAAAGAATGAAAAAATAGAAGATAATGGGAAATATATCAGAAAAGCATTGACCTGAAAAATAGACCCAGAAGAGACAATTTAAAAATTATTGGACTACCCAAGAGGCATGATTTTTAAAAAATAAGAACCTAGATATCATCTATCAAGAAATTAACAAGGAAGGGTTACTTATGTATTGCAGTAGATATGAGCACTAGCCTTGGAGTCAGGAGGACCTGAGTTCAAATCCAGTCTTAGATGTTTAATGATTAACTAACTCTGTGACCCTGGGCAAGTCACTTAACTCCATTGCCTTGTACCCCCCCCAAATGAAAAACAAAAAATAAATTAATGAGAACTACCTTGATAGTCTAGAACTAGAGGGTAAAATAGAAATTTAAAGAGTTCATCAATCACCTCTGGAAAGAGATCGCACTATGGAAACTCCCAAATTTCAGAGCTCCCAAGTCAAGAAGAAAATATTGCAAGCAGCCAGAAAGAAATAATTCAATTATCATGGAACCACAATCAGGATCACACAAAATTTAGTACATTCTACATTATAGGATCATAGGAATTGGACTATGATATTCCAGAAAAAAAGAGCTTGAATTTAACCAAGAAGCCTCTAGTCAGCAAAAATTGAACATACTCTTTTTGGTGAAAAGATGGATATTCAATAAAATAAGGGACTTTCAAACTTTCCTGAAGAGAAGATGAGAATGACCAGAAAATTTGATCTCCAAATTTGAGACTCAAGAGAAGCATAAAAAGGAAAATAAGAAAAATGAAATCATAAGAGACTTCATACTGTTCAACTATTTATATTCCTTAATGGGAAAATAATGCTAATATCTCACCTGAACTTTCACGTTTATTAGGGCAATTAGGAGAGTATATAGACAGGGTACAGGAGGAAGTTGAATATGAAGGAATAATATAAAATATGGAGTTAAGGGATGAGAGAGGAATTCCCTCGGAGAAAGGAAAAGAGTCAAGAAAAGGCATTTGCATTAGAATAGGAGAGGGTGAAGCTGAGGAGGAATGAACCTTACTTTCACTGGAATTGATTCAGTCAAGGAATAATATACACACTCACTTGATTAGAGAAATTTATCTTACTCTAGAGGAAACTAGGAAAGAAGGTGATTGGAGAATGGGGGAGAGGGTGACAGAAGTGAGGGCTGATTGTGCAACTGCTACTCAGAAGTGAAACACATTGAAGAAGATACAGGAGTAAAGGAGAGAGAACAGAATAAATGGAATAGGTGGGGAATAATAAAATGAAGAGAAATGCAGTTAGCAATAGTAATGTGGGGTGAAAATATTGAAACAAATTTCTCTGATAGTATTCGTTTCTCAAACATAAAGAACTGAGTTAAATTTATAAAAAATTATGTCTTTCCTAAATTGATAAATTATCAAAAGAAATAAACAGTTTTCAGATGAGTTTATCAATGCTATTGATGACTGAATTTAAAAAGTTCTAATTCAATATTGACTAGATAAATGCAAATTAGAACAACTCTAAGGTACAAATTTTTAATTTTAAATTAGGTTGACTAATAGGACAGAAAGATAAAATAACAAATGTTGGAAAATATATAAGGAAAATGAGACAATAATGCACTATTGGAAGTGTTGTGAATTGATGCAACTATCCTCTAGAAAAATTTTGAACTATGGCCAAAAGTCTATAAAACTATTTATACCCTTTGACCTAGCAATGCCACTACTAGGTCTGTATTCCTTAAGAAATGAAAAAATGGAAAGGAAAAGGACCTAAATGTATAAAGATATTTATAGTAACTCTTTTCTGGTGGCAAGGAATTGAAAATTTAGGATATACCCATCAATTGAAGAGTGGTTGAATATGTTATACTATGTGATTATGATGGAATACTATTCTTCTATAAGAAATGATGACCAGGATTCTCTCAGGAAAACCTAGGAAAAACCTTACATGAGCAGGTGAAATTGAAATGTAATGCATACAAAGAAAAAGCAGTATTGTAAAATGAACAGCTGTGAATGACTTAGTTTTTCTCAGCAGTGCTGTGACCCGAGATAACTCTGAAGGACTTATAATGAATGCTATCCATCGCAAGTGAAAGAGTTGATGGTGTCTGAATATAGATTGAAGCATACTTTTTCTTAAATAAAAAATAATATTATCACATGATTATCAACTATGATGGACATAGCTTCTCCTAACTGTTCAATAATCAAGAGCAATTCTAAAAGATTTGTAATTAAAAATGCCATTGATATTCACAGAAAATACTATTGAATTTGAATGCAGACCAAAAATATTGTTTTCACTTTGAAAAACTTGTTTTATTATTTGAAATCTGTTTTTCTTCCTGTTTTTATCTCTTTAATTCTGATTCTTTCACCATATGACTATTAAGGGAAATATGCCAAACATGATTATCCATGTATAATCTAAACAGATAACTTGCCATCATGGGGAAGGGACAGGGAAGAGAGGAAAGTGTAAAAATGTAGAACAGAAAAGCTTACAAAAAAGATAAATGTTGAAAATTATCTTTGTAGTATAATTTAAATAATTAATAACATAGAAAAAAGATTAACATTGCAATAGAGATGGATATGTATGAGATATATATATATATATATATATATATATATATATATATGTCATTGTTGTTTTCTTAAGAAAGATTGGAAAGTTTTAAGGACGTGATCTTTTAATATCTAACTGCCATATGTTTCCTTCTCTAGCTTTTAATTCAATAGAACCATGCAGAAAATTCTATTTAGGCATTTCTTCCTAGAATGCAGTAATTATTTGGCAATGCTGATTTGTCCTTTTTGCCTTTTACAATCATGCCTTGAAAGAATTGTCCATCTTGTGTTGGCAGAAACAAGATTTTAGCAATCTCTTAGGGTTATACAAAGAGATAGAACTTAACTAAGATGGTTTTCTGGAAATACATAAATGCATATGAATGTAATTCTAAAATACCAATATTCCTTTGAAAACAGAATATTTTTCAGGATGTGAAACATGACCCAGAAAATCATTCACTTATTCAAGTCATTTACCTTTTTTCCTTCCCTTACACAATTCACCATAAGTTAATTGACTCATCGATATTGAAAAGCATATAATCTATCTTACTAGAACTACTTTAATCAAACATCTGTTTTCAGAGAATTGTTGAGAACAACCTTAGGCATCCCATTGGAAGCATATCATATTTTGACTGCTAAAAAAACCATAAAATACTACAAAGGGAGGTTGTAGGGTCTATATTTCTAGAAATTGCCAAAAAGAAACTATACAGCCATTTGTCTTGGTTGGTTTAGGCTTTCACCTACCTTCAGGCAGAGAATTAAACTAGATTATAGATCAATGTATCTCTATAATTCTATTTACTCTGGGGAGGCAATAGAGGAATGGCCTAGAGAGTAGAAGAGCATGAAATAAAATTCACCGACAGTATCCACCAACAAAAAACTGTAGCTCTTCTCTCCCAAAACCCACGTGAAAAGGTAATTTTAGTATTTGAAGTGTTCATTTCTTACAATGAATCAACTTTCTATTTCATTATAGAAATCCTGAATGTTTACTGTTAACAATCATTTCATTCATTATAGAAAATTTCCACATATCTATATACTATTATCAGCACAGCTCAAATTAAATGGGATAACTTAGGACTGTAGTTTATGGTCAGTAAAGTATTTTATAAGAGTTTATGGTAAAAGTTTGATCTAGAATTTACATTTCCTAATATTTAAAAATCTAATTATAATATCTATAAGAAATAAAAAAATTAAGTTCCTTGTAGCTCAGTTCATAGTAATCAGAACTAAAGACAAGAGAATGCATCTTAATTGGAACAAAGAGAATTTTAAAAGTTATTAGGTAGAACTTCCCAAAATTCAGTGTAATCTAGGAAACCATTCATTTTTCCTATTCCCAGAAACCCAAGAATCCTCAAAAGACTTTAGTTAGGATAAAATTAGTTGATGTACCTAAAAATTACTAGTCAAGGCACATAAATAATACATTTTAATAAGGACATAAAAGAACTTGAAAGAATGTAGAGGACTATGACCAAGATAGTAAAAATAGCAACTATAAATATGGTATTTTTTTTTTAAAAAGTGGAACTTTTGTCCTGAAGAAGAAAAAATTAAGGGGAAAAGTTACTTCTATTTTCAAATATTCGAATGTCATATGAAAGAGGCATTAGATTTGATCTACCTGTCGACAAATAACAAACTTAAAAATAAATGTTAAAGTCACAGGGTGACAATTTTAAAATCAAAGGACTTGCAAAGGGAAGGCATCTTGAAGTTCATCCAGTTTAACCCCATGATTCCTTAATTTTAAAAGTCTAGAAACTAAAGCCAAAAAAGTAACATGACTTGCCCAAGCACAGAGGTAATGAAGAACTGAATCTGAATTCAGTCTCAGGCCCTTTGACACTGCACTGAGTTAACTCACAAGAAAAAAAAAGAAAACCTAAAAATTAGTTTAAAAGTAGAATAGTCTGTTTCAGAATAGTTAAAGACTTTGGAACAAACATTGAATAGACATTAATCAAATATATTTAGGTAGAAGTCAATGACTGCTAGGGTCCCTTTTGATTATGAATATCTATTATCTATGACACCCTGTGAGTGGGTTTTACCTATTCATTCATGGATTAGGAATTTTGTTATTCATGTTGATTATGCCAAATAGAAAGAATTACTGTTTTATCTACTTTCCTTTCTCTCTCTCTCTCTCTCTCTCTCCTCTCTCTCTCTCTCTCTCTCTCTCTCTCTCTCTCTCTCTCTCTCCCTCTCATTACTATTTAGAATGGCTTCTTAAAGTTTTCATTTAGAACTGACCATTTATCTACCCTTTCCTGTATGATTTAAAAGTATAAGCTTATCATCAAGTATCTATTAAGCCTGTATTATATTCCAAGTCCTGTACTGGATCACAAGAATATAAGTACCAAGAATGAAATAAACTCTGGAAAGGGATGCATAAATTCTAAGTATCCCTATTACTTTTATTATACATATGAGACTTACTCCACTGAAGTTGTAATTTGATGCTTCATTTTAACACAGAAGTAACCCTTAGTCATCAAAGACTTATGCCAATGAATTTCTAGGTTTGGGAATCTGGAACGGCTTAAAGTGCAGATTCATTGTATAATATATACCTGAGGTATGAAAACAGAAAGTTGGGTAACAAGTGATGATTTATTTTTTGATTCCAAAGAAAATCATGCCTATTAATTAAATCAAAGAGGGACTGCATAAGCAAGAATACCCACAGAGATGAAGAAGACATAGATTTTTAAAGATGTAACATTTTTAATACTTGAAACACAGATTTTCTAACCCAAGGATTGGGCAGTTGGTTAAAAAAAAAGGTATATTGTATAATCTTTGTACATTCATTGATTTTTTTAGAATTTGCAACTTTATGTAAATGTGAAGGCTGAGGATGAACATCAGCAAAGGCTTTTGTATTTGCTGAGAAATACTTTTGCTTGCTTTCTAGGACCAGTGGTTTTGGAGAGTGAGGAACAACAGGGTGATGGATGGATATCCCATGCAAATTACTTATTTCTGGCGGGGATTGCCTCCAAGTATTGATGCAGTATATGAAAACAGTGATGGAAATTTTGTCTTCTTTAAAGGTAAGAATGATCAATAACTGGCTGATTGAAGTATTAAGTGGAGCTCTAAGAATCCTTTGAAATATATTTGTGTATATACATAAATAACTACAACTATATGCATACTCATTCCAATTGGTAGGAAACCTCCTTTATTCCCAACAAATCATTAACTGTACTAAAATTTAAAGTTTTATGGAGTTCTGATTTTATATAAATATATGTTTATATACATGCATATATATTTATATACATATACATGTATACTCACATTAGATACATATATAAATGAATTTACATTCAAAATATGATATATTTAAAATAGTACTTCATGGTAACAGATATAATTGCAATGAGTAATGAGATTTTGAGTCAGAAGATGTAGATCACAAATTTTATGAGCAGGGAGCAAGTCATTTGACATCTCTGATACTCAGTTTACTTAATTTTAAAATGCATATTATTGAAGTGAATAACCCCATTCCTTAATTAGAATCAGAAGACCTACGTTTGATTTCAAGTTTTGTCATTTTCTAGTTATAAGACTTCAGGATACTAAACCAATTTCCTTATCCTTCTAGTTCTAATAGTCTAAAGTGGTTTATTGTAATGTAACTGATTTGAAGAACACTAGCAGTCAAGAGGATAGAGTCAGAAGATTATACTTGAGCTGCATCTCAAAGAAAAAGAGGGACTTTGAGAAGCAGAAGTGAAGAGAGAAGATCTGCCTTGCATTTGGGGTGGCTAATGCTAGGGCACAGGCACCAGAGATAATGCTGTATGTGAGAAATAGAGAGGCCAGTTTTACTGGAACTTTGAGCTCAGGAGAAAGAGTTATATCTCATTGAACTGGAAAGATAAGTAGGGACTAAATCGTGAATTGTTTTAAAGGTCAAACTGAAGAGTTTATATTATACTTTCAAGGAAAAAGGATGTGTGTAGGGGAGTGACACTGTAAGATCTGTACTTAAAGAAAAGCTATTTTGGCAGCATGATAGAAGATGGATTGTTGAGAGACCTGAGTAAGGGGAAACCATTTATGGGACTGCATCAATAATCTACAAGTCCCTGAATTAAGACAGTAGCTGTATAAATAGAGAAAAGGGGCTTGAAGTGAGAGTTAGGGTTAAAGTAGAAATAACAAAATTTGGTGGATTAAAGTGAGGTGCTGAGAAGTAATGTAAAGGATATGAACCTGGGCTACTGGAAGAGTGATGATACCTTTAACAGAAATAATGAAATTTGGAAGAGGGTGGGTAATTAGTTATTTTTTATATAATGAATTTATGATGTCTCTGAGATATCTAGGTTAAATATCAATAGTTGATTTAGGAATGAAAATCAGGAAAGAAACTAGGACTCTCTGTGTCTGTTTATCAGTACATATATCACAAAGAGTCAGATACTATTTAAACAACTCAGTGACAATGAATGTATATAGATGTATGAACCTCTATAAGTGTATATATGTGTTTTTATACATATGTGTGCATATTCATACACATTATATATGTGAAGAATTTTCATTAATATGATAGTTAAATTAATGGGAGATGAATAAGTTAACAAGAGAGAGTGTATATGGAAGGAAAGGATGAGTGCCTCAGACAGAATCATGGACAATACAGTTAGATATATGATATAAATGATATGCTTTCAAAGGAATGAATGAATAGAAATAATATTAAGTTGACTATATGAGTCTCAAATTTAAGTTGAAGGGAATGAATGGATTTCACTTCTCAACTCTCCTATTTTAGTTTAGAAATCATTATCTTTCCCCCCAATCCATCTCTTTTAAACTGCTGTATTATATTTGATGGTACAATCACCTTTCTATTCACCCAGAGTAGTAACCTTGCTGTGATTTTTAAGTGCTTTCTTACTCACCATCCATAGACCCTTTTCAGTTCTAGGTCATGAATTGCCTATTAGATACTTCAAAGCAAATGTCCTGGAGACATCTTAAAATCAACATGTCTAAAAAGGAATTGATCATTTTTCTAACTAAACCTCCCTTCTTCCAAAAATTCCCTACTTCTGCCAAAGGTAGAATCATCCTTTCAGTGTCTCAGCTTCATAATTGTGGCATCTTCCTCAATTTTTCATTTTTTCTCATCCCACATAACTAATCTCATAGTCAATCCCTTATCTATACTCACTCAGCTGCCAACTTACTTCAGGCCTTCACCTCTCACCCAGATTATTGAAACAGTCTCACAATTTATCTCCCTGTCTCTCTCACTTTTATCTACACTTATCAATGGCTTCCAGAGTAATTTCCTATAAGCACAAAAATGTCACTCTTCCAGGAAACTAATTCCAATTTTTCCTTAATGTCCCTCAGTAGACATTCTTTCCCCTCCAGGGAAATTGTCCTCTATGTTCTTTTCACACTAACACTTTATCTTCATAACTTTACATTGGCTATCCCCTATGCATTCCCTCCTTATTTCTGTATGATATGTAGCTTGAGCACAATCTTCTTCAAAAGCCTTCTGTGATCCTCTCATTCTTAATGCCCTCTCTTCCTAACTACCTTTTATTTAAATACTTTTTGAATAGTTCATGGTTCAAAAAAGATATATATTAAATATATACACATATAAAATCAATGTATATTTTAATATACATATTGTTTCCCCATTAGGATGTTAAGTTCATTCAGATGAAAGTTTATTTTATTCTTTATCATTATGTATCTAGCAAGTAGTATAGTGACTGATACAGAGAAAGCACTCATGAAATGACTGATCGATTGATTCAACAAGTTGACAAGTCTTCTAATTCCTTTCTCTTTTGAATATATCGCCTCTCTACTCACATAGCCACAATTCTAGTTCAGACCCTCATTACCTCTCAAATGATTTATTTTTTTCACAATCTGCTCCCCTGTCTTGGCCACATTTTAATACATCACTTCTTTCCTTGCCTTCTATAGTCTTGCCATATTCCTCATACATGTTACTCTACCTCTCATCTTCTTGTATTTATACTGGCATGACTACAATACTCTCCTTCATAATCACATAATCTGGTTTTCTATAAGACTCAATTCAAACTCTATCTTCTATAGGAGGTGTTTTGCAGACATCTCAAATTTTACTGCTCTTGCATCTAAACTGATCATCAAGTGACTCTATATTTGTTTCATATTTATTTGTGTTTATGGTATACCCATCGTTAGAATGTAAGTTTCTTGCAAGCAGTATTTATTTTTGATGTTTCTTTTTATTTTTGGTGTTTTGAACAGCACCTAGAACAAGGACAATGCTTAATAAATGTTTGTTGATAAATAACCACCGGGTATTAGAGTAACATAAATATGAATTAATCTAATTATTTTGTTATACTAGATGGCCTTACTGCACATGCAAAGCCTGTATCACCCAACATGTCCATCACAACACATTATAGTAAATAATGCTTTATTTCTCTCTCTCTCTCTCTAATCCGCATCATGCTTTTAATGTTCTATTCATGTCTATTTCCCTGGGTACATGGGTGGACTACATGGTTAAAGCTGATCTCCTCTTTTCCTTGTCATGCTACAAAATAATGTTTTATTACCATTTTGTGAATTGTTTCTTGAGATCAGAACCATTTTTAACCTCTGTAACCATGGGGAAATAAAGCATGAAAAAACACTGGAAACTGATTATGGAGAGTTTTGAATGTCAAGATAAAGATTTATACTTCCTTCTGTAGACTTTGAAGAATATTTAATATTTTTGAAACTTATGAGTACTGTGAATCAAAAAGATTAGTGTGGCAGTGGTGGGTAGAAATGATTAGAGAAGGGAGAGATTAGTTATAGGGTATACTAGAAGCATTGAGAACAGTTATTGCTTCATCTTAATCTAGGTGGACCCATCTTCATCAGCAGAATTTCTTTGCATGAATAAAATCTAGAGCCAGGAAAAAAAAAACTAATCCTAGTATCAGCTTCTGCTAAACACTGTAAGAGGAAACATTCCAATTTAATGGAATATCATTAATACCATGGGACATTTTGTGGTTGAATGCTATATACCTCTAGGTAAAATAGGTTTTTTAATTCTCCTCCAAATATAGAGTCTCTTCTGCAGTGTCCCTCATATTACTTTCTTTGGTTGCCATCTGTTTTGGTTCAAATGGGGTGGGGAGGAGAATATTATTTTTCTATGGCCATGGCACAAAGATTCTTAAATTTTCTCCTAACTCTACTCTAGTAGGGTAAAGGCTTATTGTAGAATCTAGAAAGAAAAATGTGAGTTCATGGGTAAAAATATCTTTATACCATTATGAGGTGATCTTGTGGTATAGATTTGTAAGTGGAAAATTTAGAAATTCAATGTCTCATTGTATTCCATTATTCTGACCCAAGTTTAAAGGGTTAGAAGTGTTTTCTAGGCTTTCCTGGTTTTTATTTTCCTTCCTGCTATGGTTTCTGGGGGTTTGAACTCTTGATTAATTGACTATCTTGGGTAACTGGAATGAACTCTTATTCAGGTATTCACATCCCAAGAAGCAAATTTCAATTTTTCTAACTGTGCAGTGTATCATTAGGCAAAAACCACTCTAACTATTAAATATCTGAAACCACAATTCATACAGAACCCTTTATTTTCTCCTCATTGCTATTAGCTGAGTAGATTTTCCTTTGTTCTGAGTGTACAAATCTCCAGTTTCAATTGTCCTTCCTTAAATCTAATCCCATTTTCTAAAAATTTGTCTCCTCAGGTTTCTAGAAGTTCCTAATTAGGTGAAGATTGAGACAAATATTTTTTTTGAACATGACCAATATTCTTACTTGACTATGCATATTAGTTACCTCTGTTTTTTTTTTTTTTGCTTTTTCCCCCCTGTGGAAGGTGAGGTGGTAAGGAGAGATACTATATTTTTCTTCTTTTAAAGTAAGGAAATACATATTTTTTAAATCTCCAGAAATTTACTAGAAGGAAGCATCACCAAATTTCTTATCTACTTAAATTATTATTATCCAGTTCCTCCTAAACATACATTTCTAGGTTCACCTCTTTTTTGTCCTTTTTATAATCTTGGGTAATTTTGACATAGAATAAGGACACATTTATAGTTTTTTCATCATTTATTTTTCTTCAACTGGACTTAATATACACACAAATTCACAATAATGTTTGTAACCCTTCTTGAGATTTATATCAAGGACTAGCTTCCATAAAATCAACCTCAGAAATTTACAACAATATCTTAAATATCATTAATTTTTATTTTCAATTTACTTCTATTATTCATGAATTTCTATTTTTCTTTCTCCAATATGTTTTTATTTTAATCTTTTTCACAATGTATCGCATTTAATGAGTATTATACTGTGTAATAAATTTAGAGCTGGAATTTCCTCAAAAACACATGTCTTCAAATGCTTTCTCAAATACTTCTGAACTTTGTAATCCTGCTCCAGTTATTTGGGTCTCAATCTGTAAAACAAGAATGGCACTGATGACCTCAAAGGTTTGTTGATAGTGTCTATAAAGTGCTTCACATAAAAGTATTATAGAACTCAGCCATGATTATTAAATAACATTTTTTCATTTTTTTTTCTAAATTTGAATCTTTAGAATTTCAAATATTCATTCTTTCTACTCTTCTTGTATTCAATGAAGAAATTTGTAGTACCCTTAATCACAACAATGCCCTTCTTGGTTTTATAAAGCCTTATTATTATTGCCTCTCAACCTCTGAAGTCATGAATTCTAATTTTATCTTTCCACCTAAGGTATTTGCTCTGTCCCCTTTAATCACCTGTAATGCAAATTAATGGTGTTTTCATGGTTTTGTTTTTAGTTTCTTGAGACATTGTCCTCAGAATTGTTTTTAGAACTGTATGCACAGGTGCATCCTGGGGTTATGAAACTCTGGAGTTATCTTTTTGTTTCTTTTACCTTTCTGTTTCCAAGACAAATCATCATTCAGAAGTCATAGACTAACCAAAATGTTATAAAGACTTACAGTGTTTCTCTTCTTCTCAACTTTCAGTTACCTTTTCCTGCCTTTCTCACTCTTCTCCATCTTGGCCTGTATTCTTCCATTCTTTTGTTCTATGTCTTTCTATTGATCTTTGACACTTCTCTTTATTTATAGAAGAGTACACTTAAAATTGCATGTTTGTTTTTCACTTTTATCCTTTCTTCCATAAAAATTATGCATCTTTATGCTTATTTTAAGCTCTCCGGAGAATTTTTGGGCAATAGGCTTAACTAAGTGCATGTATTTGAACTACAAGAATATACTTTATTCTTCATAATATTGGGAGCATAGACTCGAAGTGACATGATCAGGGAGAAGTAGAATGACATTAATGTCAACTTTCCAGATGATACTTTGGAAAAGAGTAAAATTTTAATCAATGGTCGTAGGATTTGTTCCCTTAATATAAAAGAATAAATGCAACTGTGCATTATGAAAGTTTAGAAAATCATAGAGTTTATAGAGTTAAAAATACTAAATTATTCAGGCAAAAGGAAGGATTTATAATTTAAGAGACATATTAATGTAGCTATTTCCTACTCTTAAAATCATCCCTTTGTTTCTTTGAATGTCTAAATACAATCTAGCACAAACTATAAATTGTAAATGAACCAAGTAATTTACATATATCAAATCACATCAAGTCTCATTGGAAAACCAATGACTTCTATTTTTTAAAATTTTTTTCTTAAACTGTACAATTTACATACATATATTTATTTATTCAAAAAACAGTTATTTAAGGAGATAGGAGAGAATAAAAGTAGAATGAGTAGTGGTTTTAAAGTCAATACTCCCTACTTTGCATTCCAGCCCTCTGGGTTCAATTCAATTAATATTTATTAGGCCCCCTACTATTTATTAGATGCTCTGAAAATAAGGTACAAATAGTAGCAGTCCTGGTGTGAATAATTCAGGATGATCTCAGTTCCAAAACCACCCTGAACATTCCCTTGCTTTGTGACCCTGGGCAAGTCACTTAAACTTTTAGTGTCTTAGTTTTTCCATCTTTAAAATGGAGATAATAATATCCACATTGTAAGGTTGTTGATTTGATCAAATGAATTAACATATATAAGTTCTTTTTGCAAACTTTAAAGAATTCAATAAATACTATTATAATTAACAGGTTGTAAGTACTTCTTTCTGCCCTGGAACTGTGAGGAGAGTCCCTGCTCTGTGATGGCAGTAAGCCCTATTGTGTTTCTGCTCTTCTTCAGGGTACTACAACCCAGATCTAAGTATGGCAAAAGCAAAAGAATCCTACATCAGGGAGGGTAATGAGACCCCTGTAATCTTCCTCTGGCCCCCTTACTGCCCATGGGCTGAGAACTCTGGCAACAACTTCCTCTGCTGATTCATTGCCTTCTGAGATTTGCTTCTGGTCTATTAGGGTTGGGTCTGATCTATTTGAGGTCCACGCTGTACTGTTCTCTACTCTAACATTGGTGCACGAGACCATTCCCGCTGATCTTTCAAGTTTTCCTGAGTTAGAAGATTGTTTTACTCATTATTTAAAGGTATTTGGAGGGGGTTAGGAAGAGCTTGGGGGAGTCCATGCCTTTCCTCCCAATCTTGGCACTGCCTCTGAACCCTAACATCTCCAAGAAAATAGGAAGAGCATGTGGAGGACACCTTGTGTAAATACAAAGAGGTAGAAGACCATTTACTAATTGTATTACTGAGCAAGTTGGTTGAGCTTCAATTTATAGTTTTGAAAAATGGACAAAATAATATTTATTGTACCTATTAATCAAAAATCAATATGTAATTGCTAACTGTATGTGATCTTATAGGCAGAATGTCAGAATGCTGTTGTGAATTTCAATTTTAAAAGCAACATAATAGAAGGAATTATTGCTAATATTATCTAGAATAAAAGTATAGTAGTAATAGTCCCTTAGTTTGAACCCATCTAAATCAGTTATTTTCCTTTTAGCAGAGTGGTCAGCTTGATGAAGGAAAAAATATTGGAATGGTCTAGTTTTGTGTTTGACAATGTATGAAAGAATTCACAGAAAGATCAATGCTTTACCCAGTAGAATTTGGGTATACAACCTTTGCTTAAATATCAATATTCTCCCTGGTTCCTGAAATAACTCATTTCATCCCAGACGGCTTTAAAATAATGATGATGATAATAATAATAATAATAATAATAATGATAATAATGATAATGGTGATGATGATGATAGGAATAATAAAGATGAAAATGACAATTAATATACCAAACAAATGTTTTCAAAGTTCTTTATAAATTTTATGTTATTTGATCTTCACAAAAACCCTGAGTAGTGACTGCTTTTATTCTTCACATTTAGAGCAAAATTAGTCCAAGAGAGATTAAGTGACTTACTCAGGGTCATATAGCTAGTATGTATCTGAGGTACTATTCTGACTCAAGGTCAAGAACTTTATCCAAAGCACTGGACTGAATGTGAGAAATCATCTAATCTAATCACTTCATTTTATAGATGGTAAAATGAGACAGAGTGATATGAAATGATTTGTGCATGATACCCACAATTGATTATGTTCTTGTTATTTGAACCCCAAACTGCTGAGTCCTGTACCAGGCTATAATGCCTCCTAATTGTTAGTATGGTTTTGTAATATTGATCCTAACTTTGCTTCTCTATGTCTACCATTCATTGCTTTTAGTTCACCCTTATGAGTCAAAAAACAAACAAACAAACAAGAAACAACAACAAAACCAATTCTGATCTCTTCCAGGAAATAACTCTTTAGACACTTGCACACACCTCTTTTGTCTTCCTAAGGTTAAACATCTCTATTTTCTGGAAGGAACATCTCTAAACATCTCCATTTCCTTCACCTCAACTCAAGTTCTTGTGGCATGAAGTTGAAGCAAATCATTAGCCTAATTGTTTTACTCTTGAATACTATTTAACTTATCAGTGTTTTGGGGTGTCCTTGTACTACAACTCCCTTAATGAGAGCTGAACAACTTTTTTTCTTTTTTTAATGCTATGAAATTTTTTGACAACAATTGATGATTTTGGTTATCTGTTTATGAAAATGACTCTGTAGTGGCTGGTGCAGATGCCAGCCAGTCCTCTCTTCACTTGTTACATGCCTTTGCTATGTTCAGTCCATCAACTTGGCATTAATCTGACATAATCAGAAGGATTTCTATTCTGGCGTGTTTGCTAAATACTTTTTAGCAAACATTATGCTTTTTTCCTTAAAATGAAAAATCCTGCTTTTAGTCACCCTACTATTTTTAGTTCATTGTGTTAATTGAGCCCTTTGACAAAATTGTAGCTCATGAAAGCAGTATATTGCTCTCTATGTGTTACACCTTGATTCTGGTCATTATTTGAATATACTCCAAGCATGTGTGACATAACTCTAGTGAACTTTATAAAAGCCAGATGTTTATTTTTATGTTCACTAGTAATCTGGTCTGAAGAATTATGAGAAAATGACATCAAAGGCATATGGTACAATTGGATTGGAGCAGGGAATAAAGTTATTTAGTGTTCCACCGTGAATATAAATAGATTGAAAAATAAAACAGATTGTCAGAAAATCAGTACAGAAAGTCACTAAACAGTGCAAGTCCTTTTACTCAACTGTACCATTATAGATCTATACCTTGGAGAGATTAAATAGGAAAAGGTCCTATATGTACAAAATTATTTATAAAAGCTCTTTTTCTGATGACAAAAAAAATTGAAAACTAAAACAATTCTCATCATTTGAGAAATTACTGCATAAATTGTGGCATGCGAATATGCTACGATATTATTGTCCTGTAAGAAATAAGGAAATAGATTATTTCAAGGAGACTAGGCTTATAAGAACTGACAGTGAAGTGAGAAGAATAATATAACATTGACAATAAGAAAATGTATAATTTTAAAGGTTTTTATAAACAAATGAAGGAAATAGAACCAGAAGAACAAATCATATAATAACAATAATACTATAAAGAAAATTTGAAAGTCAAAAATACTATTATCACAGAAATAAACATTTAAGATTCCAAAAATCTGTAACAAAGCAACCTACTTCCTGACATAGTGTGATATATTTAGGGTATACAATCACACAAACATGTGTGTATAAATACATATATGTATATATTTTTATAATATGTGTGTTTGAACAAATATGTTATGTGCATATGTGTGTATTTTGTGTGTACATATATGTGTGTGTGTATATATATTACTGGATATTGACATTTCCTTCTTCAGTTCCTTTTACAGATGAGGAATTGAGATTAAAAGAGTTAAAGTTTCCTAGGGTCATATAGCTAAGTGATTGAGGTCAGATTTGAACTCTGAAAGATGAGTCTTCCTAACTCCAGCTGTGCCATGCAGCTGCCTTAAAAAATAATTAAAATAAATTGATTTTCTCTCCCTCTCTTCCTTTAGCCCATTGAGAAAAAAATGCTTATAACAAATACACATAGTGATGTAAACTAAATTCTTTCACTGGCCACATACAAAGGATAGAGTCTCCATATTAAGTTAATCCTAGTTTCAGATACCCAAGCACATTAACTTACTGTACCTCAGAAGTCCTGAGCTAAAGAGATCAACCAGCTTCATCCTTTCTGATAACATCCTTCCTTACATGCACACACTACTACAAGTGGCAGTAGGTTTTTGAAGAATATCTACAAGATTATTCTATAGGCAACTTCATTGATAGAGGAAATAATCATCTAGTCAAAATGGTAGGTTCTCAAAATATTGAGGAGTAAAGAGTGTCCTATATAAATTTATAGATCTCTCTATATATAAATATATTTATTATCTTATGATATCTATCTATCTATCCTTAAGCAAATGAACTGTGGCAGGCTTGTTTGGATATCTTCACTAAGATTGCCCAGGCAGGGATGAGATGAACCTGATAAGAAACAGAATAGGTCAAAGTTCCCAAATGGATCAGAGCTGACCAAACCTATGAGTAATCTTTTAAATTTCAACTGGATAAGACCAGTCTTAGCAAATGTTTTTTTTTATTTAAAAAAATATGAGTAAGGATCATTTTATGATTTTTCTATTCCTCTGTCAAAAGACTTGCAATATGGGGCAGTTAGGTGGCACAGTGGATAGAGCACTGACCCTGGAGTCAGGTGTACCTGAGTTCAAATCCAGCCTCAGACACATAATAATTACTTAGCTGTATGGCCTTGGGCAAGCAACTTAACCCGAATGCCTTGCAAAAAAAATAAAATAACTAAAAAAAAAAAGAGAGACTTGCAATATATTGCTGGACATATACTAGACCCAAATCTTTCCAATTTGTTGAGAACTGCTCAATCTTTTGCTCCATGAGTACCCACAGTTAGCACCTTCTCTCTCTTATTCCATAGAAAGATGAAGTATGAATAAGACTTCTGTGAATAAAGAGATGACAATGTTAAATTTTAAACAAGTGCTCCTCAAAACTGCTCATATTTAAATAATTCTGGAAAACTTTTTGTTTCTATTAACTTTAGAAATATATTGATGGAAGTCCTTCATATTGTGAATTCATAATTAGTTATTAAGGTTAAAAAAACACAAGTAAACCATTACTCTTTTGATATTTTTGATCCGTTAGGTGTCTTAGAGGTCATCTGGTCTTCACTTATCATTGAAATGAGTAAACTAAAAACCTTAAATGAACTAAATTGATATGACTAAGATTAAAATGAACTTTATCTAAAGATGAGTTCCTGATATATTACTTACCAGGAGATAGTTTTGATTGTCAGTTTAGAGAACATATGATGAATTTCACCAGAAAGAATCTGTCTGTGTGTGTGTGTGTGTGTGTGTGTGTGTGTGTGTGTGTGTGTTTGTATTCCTAGATTTTAGGATTAACCAAAAGATTTAAGGAAACCAACCACACTTATTCCCTGGAAAATGTGAATTATTTTGAGTTCTTTTGAAAATCCATATTTACTTGACAAAATGAAATAAATACTCTGATTGGAGGTCACTGTTCATTTGGCATGTTTATATTATTTATCTAATTATTTAGTTACTGTCTCTTATTCTGTATCAGGATTCAGGAAGGTAATATATTTTTCATGTATATTTCATTTTTACTCTATATTTTGTACTAATGTTATATTAATGTAACTTTTAGAAAAGAAAAGAAAATTTTCAAAAATTTTTCAATTTGTCACTTCTTTTTAGTACTCTGATATTAAAATTCTGTTTGTTTTGCTATATCCTACCACTTGGAATTAAATAGGACATGAAATCATATTGTTAACAGAAACCATATGGATTTTAAAGGTATAGGTTTATTCAGGTGAATTTAGTAATACATTTTAAGACAATGCCAGAGAGATGAGTTCTCTCTAATTCTTGGAGGTAGAGCCAAGATGGAGACAGGAGAAGAGCCTCTCCTAGTCGTTTTCTCCATAATATTTCAAAAATATTAAAATTATGACTTGAACTAAATTTTTGAGAGGCAGAACCCACAGAAAGATCCAGTGAGGCAATTCTCCGGACCAAGGTAACCTGGAAAATAGTGGAAAGGCTCCACTCCATGGGATTAGAGGGGCGACCCACCAGAGTGAAGAAACTTCAGCCTCCTGGAGGCAGCCCCAGGGTGCCTGGGATCCAAGGATCATGGCAGCTGGGACAGTTTCCTGACCTACTACCCTGGTTGCACCGGGTACAGATTGGAGGATTGGTAGAGGCGACCTCTGCCAGAGTGAGCTCAGGAAGCCCAGGCCCTCAGGGCAGTTGCCTCAGTCAGTGTGGTCAGCTCAGCAGCTCAGCAGCACAGGCACACAGCAACCCAGATCCAGGAAAGGGAAGCAGGCATGGAGCCTGTAAACAGGAGCCCCCCAGCAACTGAGCCTTGAGTGCTCAGTCCATCGAAGGTAGCGGAGTAGAGGGAGATTTTCAGAGGTCTGTCCTCTGTCCCTGGAACAGGACTCTGGGGCCCTGACCACATTCAGATCCTGATCACAGTCTAGGCCCCCCCCATAGAACAGCCACCCCACCTCAGCCCCATGGCAGAGGGGTGTTCTTGTGGTCATTCACAGATGAGGAGAACAGTCAGAGCTTCATACACTGAGATCCTTGTTGAGGGGCAGTGTCCCAATAATACTCAAAAGCTCAGGGAGCACCCCAAAACCAGGCACAGGCTGGAGAAATGAGTAACAGAGAAAAAAGAGGAACACCATTGAGAAATACATTGTCTATGATCCCAAGAAAGATAAAATATTCAATCTGAAGATGAGGAAGTACAAGCTCCTACATATAAAGACTCCAAGAAAAACAGAAATTAGGCTCAGGCTATGACAGAACTCAAAAAAGATTTTGAAAATCAAAAGATAGAAGAAAAGTTGGGAAAAGAAATGAGAGAGATGCAGGAAAAACCTGAAAAAGAAGTCAGCAGCTTCGTCAAGGAAATCCAAAAAAATGCTGAAGAAAATAGCATGTTAAACATCAGCAGAATGGATAAAACAGTTCAAAAAGTTATTGAGGAGAAGAATGATTTAAAAAGCAGAACTGGCCAGATGGAAAAAGAGATAAGAAAGCTCTCTGAGAAGAACAAATCCTTTAGATGTAAAAGGGAGATAAAGGAAGCTGATGACTTACAAGCAGTCAAGAAACAATACTTTGACACCAAAAGAATGAAAAATTAGAAGAAAATGTGAAGCATCTCATTGAAAAAACAATTGATCTGGAAAACAAATTCAGGAAAGATAATTTAAAAATTATTGTGGTACCTGAAAGTCATGATCAGGAAAAGAGCCTTGACCTCATTTTTAAAGAGTTCCTACAGGAAAATTGCCCTGATATCCTAGAAGCAGAAGGCAAAGTAGAAACTGAGAGAATCCACCAATCTCCCCCAGAAAGAGATCCAAAAAAAAAAAATTACCCCCAGGAATATTATAGCCAAGTTCCAGAACTCCCAAGTCAAAGAGAAAATATTACAAGCAGGCAGAAGAACACAATTCATATATTGTGGACCTGCAATCAGGATTACACAGGATTTAGCAGCAACTACATTAAGGACTCGTAGGGCTTGGAATATAATATTCCAGAAGGCAAAAGAGCTTGGAATACAAACAATAATCAACTACCCAGCAACACTGAACATCCCCTTCCAGGGGAAAAGATGGACTTTCAATGAACCAGGGGAATTTCAATTGTTCCTTTTGAAATAACTTTCAAATACAGGTAAAGCATAGAGAGTGGAGGAGAAGGGTAAAATATGAGGGACTTAATGATGGTGAACTGCATGTATTCCTGCATAGAAAAATGACACTGATAATATTCATATAAAATTTCTCTATTAATAGAGCAGGTAGAAGGAGCTTTTATAGATGAAGCACAGGAGAGAGCTGAATTTGAAGATATAATAGATTGTAAAAATGGAGTCAATGGCTAAAAGGGAAATGTAATGGGAGTAAGAGAAAAGAGAGGTGGAATAAGCTAAGATATTTCATATAATACAATTTTTTATCGCAATGAGCTTTTGCAATGATTTGGAAGGGGGGAAAGTGAGAGGGAATGAGGGAACCTTTGCTCTTATCAGAGGTGTCTAGGAGAGGAAACAGCATTTATCCTCAATGGCGTATAGACATCTAGAGTAAAAAGGAGAGAAGGGGTTCAAGGGGAAGGGGGGGAATGTGAGTGATGGAGGAGAGGATGGACCATGGGGGGAGAGTGGTCAGATATAAAACATTTTCTTTTTTTACTTCTTGCAAGGTGCTTGGATTGGGTGGTCTGTCTGGGACCACGGGGCCAGGTGGTTGCTAAGCCTTAGGTGGTATGTGTACTCAGGGCCTCTTAGCCCCAGGTTTGATCAGTCCACTGTGCCACTCAGCTACCCTACAGCACATGTTAAAAGAGGGACATAGTGAAAGGAGAGAGAAAATATATTACATGGTAGTGGAGAGGTCTGAATGGAGGGAGTTGTGATCAGCAGCAGCAATGGTAGAAAAATATGGAAGTAGATTTTGTGATGGACTTATCCTAAAGAATGTGATCCACCAGAGACAGAGCTGGTAGTGTTGGAACATAGACTGAAGCACATTTTTTCTCTTTACTTTATTTATCATGAGGATCTATATTTGGGAGGAAGAGAGGGTATTCTGTTTACTCTTAAACAAGAATATTTTAGTAATGTATAAAAAATCATTTGCACAAAAATAAAAATAAATAAATTTAAAAAACAGATAAAAGTTCTCTAGGAAACTGGCTTTTAAGACAGATTTTTTTCATAAGAGTTCTTTCTGGAAGAACTATGTTCTTAAAGTTTAATCAATGTATATTTATTTCAGTTATCATAAAACAAGTGTGTTCATTGGCATACCCAGTGTTTAATGTCAATATAATAGATAATTAAAGTAGTAACCCAGTGGGTAAGGTTCTTTTTCAAATGCCCACTAGACTTCACTATCATAATAAATGATAACTATTACAGCAAGAAGACATCACTAAACATTTATTGGATTACCTTCATACGTATAACTCTATACTTAAGTATGACAGAGTAATATAATATGTTGAAACTTCTGCCCCCAAGAAGGTTGTAATATACGTGAGAATATGTAAACATTTAGGATCACTTGTAGAACAATTGACTAATGGATGATAATTAAATACAACAAAATATATGTGCTGAAGGAACTCAGAGTTAGTATTGAATAAAGTTGGATGGCATTAATTATGAATTGTAGTCTAGAAGAACTGGACTTTGAAGAGGGAGATGAATAAGAAGAATTTGGAAATTATATTGAAAAGAATTCTAAAACAGAAACTGAGCAATTTCCTTTAAGTAGCAGAATGAGCAGAATTATTTGTGAGTAGTTAGGAATTCATGAGTAATGATATTGGTGAAATGTACTCAGGTACAAATTGATGGAGAACTGGCATTAAAGGTTAAACAGATGAAGTTAGATTTAATGTAATGAACATCAGAAAGATCCTTCCCTCTATACATTCTTTGGCAATGTAATGGCAAGATGGGAAATATGAGTTGTGAACAGGAAATTTTGGAGAAGGTGGATACTAAAGGCAATGATACTGCCTGAGAAGGTGTAATCATACTCCAATGACAGAGTAGTGGAGAGTGCATACACTAGTCACTAGTCCAGGACTGAGGAAACCTGTCTGATAGTTTTACTTCAGATAATAAATGGCAGTATATCTTGGTAAGTTTAACCTCTCTGTCCTTCAGTTTTTCATTTGTAAAATAAAGATATTATTCAGTTATTCTTCATTCAACCAGAAATCTTCTTCAAATATGTTATTTAATTGGATAATCTCTAAGATCATTATGAGTTTTTAATTTTTTAAGACACCTAGGTTCTTTAACTCTTTAAAGAACTGATTCATTGTTTATGCTTTGCTCATTGCCATTTTTACACGCCTCATAGTACATGAGCAATTATCTTCATTCAGTAAACTACAGCATGAAGTCTGACCCAGTATAATATTGGTCCAGAATGTCCAAAAGAAATAAAATCAAGAAGGCATCTAGGTGGCGAAATGGATTGAGCACTGGTCCTGGATCAGGAGGACCTGAGTTTGAACCCATATACTTAATAATTACCCAGGTGTGTGACATTAGGCAAGTCATTTAATGCAATTGCCTTAGTTAAAAAAATTAATTGTTTTTAAAAAAGAAATAAAATCAAGGAACAAAACTGAGGTGGAGAAAATTATATTGTCTGTTCATTGAGAGACTATATAATACCTATTTAATGACAATTTGTGAGATAAAAAAGTTACTGTTTAAAATGCATCTTATTTGCTCATTTTTTAAGGTTTTTTTGTAAGGCAAATGGGATTAAGTGGCTTGCCCAAGGCCACACAGCTAGGTAATTATTAAGTGTCTGAGGTCAGATTTGAACTCAGGTACTCCTGACTCCATGACTGGTGCTCTATCTACTGCACCACCTAGCCACCCCTTTTGCCCTTATTTAAAAAAAAGTCTGCCACTTAAAATATGTTTCATTTTTTTAAAAGAACATCAAGTCTATTCAACCTTGTAAATGAAAGCTTAATCTAACCTCATCAGGGCACAAAAAGAATCTTTTAATTGCTGTTGTATTCTTTTTTCTCTTTATTTCCTCTTGGGAAATTAAATGTATATTTCATAATTATTGTCAACTTAATTTTATAAAAACGTTTTACACTATAAATACTTAAATGGTCATTTGCTTCTTCTCTTATGCCTTATAATATGCATAACTGCTAAAATATTTTTTCCTGGAGTGTATGTATGTCTGATGAGTTTTTCTGATTAAAAAACCCTATTTAACAAAGGATTATTGGAAATTTTCAGACTCTTGGTTTCTGCTATTAAGGGAAGAAGTCCTATTGGTAGAAATATTTTGTAGAAATATTCTGTCACTCTAAAAGAAAATGCAGAATTGTTTTTCTCCCTTCATTGAAAGGAAATACTGGGCTTCCACTATAGGAATGCTCCTCCTGAGAACATGGAAACAAAACAAAACAGGTAGAATGACAGGAATTTCCTAGAGGAACAGTAATTCTCATTTGTTCTCACATCTTTCCCCTCCTGCTGACACCCTGGAAAATATATAGACTGAGACTGTATGAACATTTTCTAAAGCCAATACACCACAGGCAGTCTGTATGCCTAAAAAAAAAAACTTGACAGTCAGACTGGGGAGAAAGCATAGGGTGGTTTCCTTAGAAAGAATGGATGATGCTACGATTTACCAAAGAAGAACAAGAATGGGTATGCTAGTGCATGATAGAGTCTCTCTGCTTGAAAATTAGTGACAACCAGCTGAGAGAAGCTGATAAAAGATTTATTCTGTAAAACCAGCTTGGGAGGGATTGAAACTATATACTCTTCTCTAATGAAGAATGTGATAAAAGGAAAGCATACTGTAAATCACAAGCTTACAGGTCAGCAGATCAAACCTTCCTTTCTTAAATGATAATAATAATAACTTCTCTTATTGAATACCACAGATGGGTAACTAAAACATAATAAACTCTTAAGAAGATTTCTAGATTTTCCATCCCACTGAGTCTGGCATACACATGATATTAGAGCTTTGGGGTGAAGTTAAGTTTTCTTATAAAATATTTATACAAAATATTACTACAGTGTAGATTTGTACTTGTGACATGATCATTCCATACACAGTTAAATATGATAAATTAAATTCCGCCAGCATGACATTTAGTTATGTCATATTTACTCAAAGGTGATATCATTACATAACTGAATTTTACTCCTTTATCATCTATTTTATATTGAAAAGGATTAGATCTTACATTATAAATTCAGGGAAGCAAAAACCATGCCTAATCTTTAGTCTAAACTCATTATATAGTTTTATTTTGTTCCTATCTAAATCAGTAATCCATATAAGTGAGTGGATGAACTTCGTCTTGGCAAATGAAATGGCTTAGATACATCAGTGGTCTTTGAAAGATCATGGAGAATGAAGAAAATACAACTGATCTGGAGAAAGGAGCATGTTTATATTATTTTTTAAAAATCAAGGGAACAAAGTCTGTAAATTTTAAGTCAGTGAGTATCAATTTGGTTGCTAGAGAAATTGAGAATGGTTCATTAAATTGATGGTTGGTGAATATAAAGAAAAGGGAACAATGAATACATAGAGTCAGTAAGTCTTCACCAAGAGAAGGCCATGCCAAACTAAATCTATTTTCCTTTTTGATGGTGTTATCAAATAATTGAATTAAGGAAATGCTATTGTAACACTATAATTTAATAAATTTTACCAAAACATTTTTTAACACAACCCATGCTATTCTTACACACTGTTGAGACATGTGGCTTAGATAATAATATAATTAGATGGATCCAAGGCACATTGAATGGTCAGACACAATGGGTTATCATTCATGTTTCAATGTCAACCTGGCAGAACATCTCCTATTGACTGTTCCAGGGAATAGTGCTTGACCTTATGTTGTTTGACTTCTTTTACAATGATTTGAATAGCAGAATAGATGGAATGTTCATCAAATATGTTGAATAGAAGAAGTTTATAAAGTTTAATAACACATTGCATGACAGGCAAGATCCAAAAAGATCTGACTGGCTAGATAATCTGACATCTAATAATTTGAAATTTTACAGGAATACATGTAAAGTTTTATGCTTATATTTAGAAATCAACTGAAGAAATACAGAATGAGAGAGTTAGGATTAGATAACAATTTTAATAACATCTGGGTTTTTTGGTATTGTGAAAGCTGAACATGAGATAGTAGTGTGATGGGGCAATAAAATGAAATCTAATCTTCTCTGGCTACATTAAGAAAGAAATAATTCCCAGATTCTGAAAAGAGATCATTCCTTTCTATTCTGCCCTTAACCAGAACATATATTGAGTTATTGAGATCAATTCTGGGTGCCACGGTTTACAAAATACAATGATAGGACAAGATGAATGATGAAAGGCCTTGAGTCCATGCCATATTAAGATCAGGTCAAGAAACTAGGTATATTTAGCTTGAGTATATAATAATAATATTCAAGTATTTGAAAATCTGTCTTGTGAAAGAGAAATTAGATTTCATCTCTTTGATACTACAAGGGAAAAACCAGAAGCAATGGGTTTCTGAAGAAACCCCTGAGAAATTAGATTTAATGTCAGGAAAAATGTCCTAAATTGTCCAATTTCTAAAATTGTAATGAACTTCCTCAAGTGATGATGGATTTTTTTCTCAGCAATCTTCAAGAAGAGAATATGGGAATTCCTTCTTTACATAGGTTGGAATAATTGTTTGCTTCTAACTCAAATCTTATGATTTTCTGAATAACATCTGGAATTTATGTAGCATCTCCAAGTTTGCAAATTGATTTGAATACATGTTAGTATTCTTATGATTTTATTGATGAAGAAACAGGATCAAAGAATAACATGTATATGATTACATTATTATCATGTTTTGGGGTTGGCATCTCTTCAACTTTTCCCAAGAATAACATGAGAGGGGCAGATAAGTGGTAAAGAGGATGCAACATCAATCCTGGAGTCAGGAGCATCTGAGTTTAAATCTAGTCTCAGACAATGGACACTACCTGTGTGACCCTGGGCAAATCACTATAACCCAATTACCACACACACACACACACACACACACACACACATACACACAAACACACAAACACAAATAGAATGACTTGTTAAATTCTACATAGATGTCTACTACATTTTCTTCATGTAAAAATTTAAAATCCTCATCAACAGATTTAAAAGAAGCAAAAAAAAATTAAATGACTCTTCCCTTCCTCTGTTGTTAGAGCTAATTTTGCCCAAGCTTTCTTTATTTGTTTTAACTACTTTTTAAGTACTTGCTTTTGTGCTTCCTACACCAGTCTTATCAGAGGATAATACATATTTTGAAGTCTGTCAGATGTCCTTATTTCCTTTGTCCATGTTTGTATGTCTTTTACAGTTTTAATTTAATTGTTGTCTTAATCTATGTCAATTACTATTTATAGCTCTTCCTTCTAATTTTTCCCTATAGTTCATGAGATACAACTTATTCTGATTTTACTCTTTGGAACCTGGTGTCTCGAGAACTAGACTGCATGTCAAAATATTTCCAGTTTTCCTCTTTCATTTAAGAAATCCTTAACTTCTGTTATTTTTCTTCCATGACTTTCATAATTTCTTCTCCTATATTCACCATCTTCTTGTTGGCAAGAATCAAATTCCAATTATAATTTCTCTTTGTGGCTTTTGAATGATAAACTAAGGCAAGATTTATTTTTTTTGGCAAGGCAGTGGGGTTAAGTAACTTGCCCAAAGCCACAGAGCTAGGTAATTATTAAGTGTCTGAGGCTGGATTTGAACTCAGGTACTCCTGACTCTAGGGCCGGTGCTCTCTCTACTGTGCCACCTAGCCACCCCAAACTAAGGCAAGATTTAAAAAAATTTTCACCTGTTCTGTTTTTGCAGAGAGATTTCCAGCAGGTAGTTGAAGAGTTGAAGTCCCTTGTAACTATATTATGCCATTGTGACACTCTTTTCTAAATTGACCCTTCTTTATTTCCTTGTAGTCTATAATATATTTCAACATCAGTATTACTTATGTTTTTTGCCTCTACAGATGTTCACTCTAAATATGCCTCCATGATTTTCCCCTCTGCTTTCTGTATTCTCTCACATGAACATCTCTTCTTAGTTTATAAGGATACTAGAGCCCTCCTTTGCTCCATTCAGTTTTGAATGCATGTCATATTCCAGGCATGGGTCTCATCCTAACAAATGTTAATGAATCAGTGAATTCAAATTGTCCATCCTTCTTGTTAGTCATATTTTATAATTTTGTATATAAAATTTAGACCATAGGCTTCATTACTGATTTTTTCCTCTGTTTTTATGCACTACAGAATTATTTGAAAGAAAATGTTCTATTTATTTTAAAATGTTCTACAAATTTGAATTAATATCATCACCATTATTCAGAAAACTAGGGAACCTGGATAAAGTGAATATTTTAATAATCCCTTGTCAGTATTCACTAGAAATTTGATATGCTTATGGTTCCAATTTTGAATCAAAATTAATGGTTTAAAAGTTTTAATTATTTTAAAATTAAATCTTTAAATAATTTTAAATTTGTTGCATTAAAATGTTATCATAAGCCTAGACCTTATGGAATATTAGGAATCTTCTATCTCACCCTCTTTAATTTTTTTTTCATAATTTTTCCTGATGAAGAACCTAGACCCAGTGAGAAACAGTGAATTGTCCAATGTCCCAATAACAGAACTGAAATTTGAACCCAGATCTTCTGACTGAAAATCACATCAATTTTTCAATTTACCACACTTACTTTTAGTAAAACCTACTCTAATGAATGAAAAGGAATTTTATGCAATGATTTGATTAAATATGTGTCTATAAATATTCAAACATTCTCACATAATGCAAACTTTTTTGTTTTTAGACTCTTGGTTATCTTCTTCCATGTTACCTTGGACGAGCAATATAACCTCTTTGTACTTCAATTTCTATGTCTATAGATTGAAAGTGTTAAGTTCTATGTTCTTTTTACCTGCAAATATATTGTTCTTTTGTGCTACCTAAATTGGTAGCACAGCCTAGCAGACTATCAGCCTTGGAGACAGGAAGATCTAGTTCAAACTTTAAATATAATACACTCTAGGTATGTGACCTTGGGGAAGTAATTACTTTTCATGGTGTGCAAGAAATTCTGTTAAACTCGTCATTTTGTATAAATTGATCAGTATTGTTGAAAGGAAATGACCATATCAAGAGTATCCAATACCAATTAAATCAAAGAATCTAACAAAAGAAAATGATTCATCCTAAAGGTTATTTATTGATATATTCCAAAGATATATAAAATGCTTTATATCACATTTTTAAAAATATGATATATATATATATAATTATAAATTCTTAAATTAATATTTATATTTTGCACAGGTAACAAATACTGGGTGTTCAAGGATACCACTCTTCAACCAGGTTATCCACATGACTTAATAACTCTTGGAAATGGAATTCCTCCTCATGGCATTGATTCTGCCATTTGGTGGGAAGATGTGGGGAAGACCTACTTCTTCAAGGGTGATAGGTAGGTATATATTTCTCATAATTTATTCCATCTCCACCTTTAAGTAATATTTGAAGAATTTTGAAGAATTTTTTTTCTTCTATTTACTTGCATATATATAGTTGCATACACATACTCATTATTAGGAACCTGGTTATGCTTATGTAAACCATAAAAAGTTACATAAAATTTGAGAGAGATGTTTCATTCAAAGATATTTCAAAATAATTTTCCAAAGAATGCCAAATTTAAATTCTAAGACTATCAAGTGAATGTTATTTCATTATGGTTTTCATTTTGGTTGGATCTGAAGATTCATTAACATGAAAAATGATTATGTTTAATCCATATATGAGTTTCTCATTTAATAAAATCTCTTATAGATACATATTTTTGGGTTTTGTACTCAGTTTTTTTATAACTTTGTACATATTTCTTAGGAAGACTAATGAATTCAAAAAAAAATGATGATCTCTTTTTCCATAAAGTGCTATTAATTTACTTACAGGCAGTAAGACTATGCCAATCTAAACATTATCATAAAAGGTTCTTTTAACTTTTAATATGATTTTCCTTTAGTGCTGCATTCCTTTATATGGCTTGCCATTTGTTTTTTCCCTTTATGTTATTTCCAATATTGTGCTTATGAAGAAAAAATTATTTATTAGACATTACTTCTTTGAGAATATCACTTCCCTTCCCCTAGGAACATCTCTAAAATATAGGATTTGGACAAAATGATTTCTAAGAACCTTTCCAAATCTAAATTTGAGGTTTTTAAAATTCTACTTAGACTAATTCATGGTCATAACATTCAAAATAGCTTGACAAATAGGAAGCTAGCTTTCTTGTTCTGTTCCTACCTTGAGGAAATCACTTACTTTCTCTGGACCTTTGTTACAAAAGACATAATGAACTCTTAAGATACAAGTCTGTTCTAAGTTATAAAAATTTGCTAACTTGATATACATACAGGTTCACAAACAAGAAGTCTGGGCTGAGTAAATTACTTTTAGGCAGAGAACATTTTCTATTTTAAAAAAACTGTTAAATTATTATGAATGTGCTTTTCCATATTTCTCTTAATTACTTCTACTTGATAGACCTAAGTAAACATGTTTTTGTCATTTGAGTGAAATGTAATAATTTGGAATTAAATCCTTATTGATCCAGGGTCAGTTCTGCATTTATGTAAGAAAGCATGACTTCCTGGTGAAAATAATTCATTGATTAAAAATTATTATATGAGGAAAGAATAAATAGCTAAATAATATTCCTTGATGCTTGAAACAGAATTCCTTTTCAAACTGCAAGTGATTGGGAAAAAAGTCAAACTCTATTGAGAACTTTTTTTTTAATCTTGTAATTTGTCTCCTATAATTCAGAAAGTTTATTTCAAAATTTCCTCTGAGTTACTTGTTTTGTACTTTTATATTCCTAAGAAAATAAGTAGAAATCCAACTTTACTCAACAGTGGAAAAAAACTTAAGAGATATTAAATCATAGGCTTCAAATCAAGACCTTGATAAAAATGTACTTAGTAAAGCATTAAAATGAAAGAACTATCCAAAGAAACTTCTATTGATGGGGTAGTTGCTACTTAAAGCCATAAGACTTATAATGATGCTCAGCAGGATATAAGTGCAATACAGTATGGATGTAGAAGAATGAGGAACATAATAAGCCTTGCCGAGATAATTGTGCTATAACTAGATATTGACCACCAGTGGGAGTAAATCCATATCCCACTAAGCTTCTTAGGACATATTATTTATAATGTTTCCCCCCTTAATGGATTGTTAGACTTTAATTCCCCTGCTGATTTTAATTGTATAACTGTGCCCATTCAGGACTAGGTGCAGTAATGTGTTGGATCCTTGCTAGAAAGGGGTAAAATGAAAAAGATTTGAGGGATCTCTGAGAGAACAATATGAACTCCTATTGAGAAAGGGACCATACTTGTGTGAATTACTTAGCATGCACATCAGAATTTTAAATGAAATGTTTTAGATCGTGATTAAAATTATCACTTGGGTACAAAGGGAGAATGACTATCCACATATACAAAAATGTCATGATTTTCTCATTATTTTTCTGAAACCCATGGGTTCAGTGTATATGTTAAATATAGCATATGTTTAGCTAGCAAAAATCAATGCACGGTGTAGACCTGGACAAATTTCTAAGTATTTTTCAGTAACTAGGGGGTGGAGTGAATATTTAGATTTTTTTCATATTTATGGAGCTATAGTTTTTGTTTCTTGAACTGCTACTATTGAGATCAGATCTTGCATTGATCAGAGATTCCGTTGACTTTTTAAAACATATCTCAATTAAATAGTAGAACTTTGAACATAATATTTGTCTTTTGAAATTCTGTTTACATCTATTTGACTTTATTTCCACTTAAAAACATACATGCAGAATTTAAAAATGAAAATAATATGACAAGTTATTAAAATTAAGAAAAGATCATAGGGATTATCCTATCTGGATCATAGAGATTTCCCAGAGTCTTTGCAGCTAATCAGTGTTTTCATGTCAGGATTCAAACCCAAATCCTTAGATTCCAAATTCAGACAACTTTCAATTGCACTACACTGTCTTTCAATAATCTTACTCCTTTTACTTGGTAAATGATTCAGTTTCAAATCCATCTTTATCATGGTTATCATTACTATTATTATTGTCAAATCTTTCACTTTTTTTAGACAAAGATAACTAAAATCAGATACTTTGCAGGATTCCATATAAATTCTATTTACAATAGTCCATTTTTAATCCCCAGTCTAATATTCCCATCAAAAAGGGAAATGAAGTCATGCTGACCTTTGTTTGGCATTCTTTTTCTAGATTTTAATTAATCCATGAAATCCATAATCCATAATCCATAAAATGACAGCTAGATGGCTCAATGGATAGAGCACTGTCCCTGAAGCCAGGAAGACCTGAGTTCATATCCAACCTCAGACATTTATTAGTTGTGTGACCTTAGACAAGTCACTTCACTCTGCCTTGCATCCAGGGCTTTCTCCAGCTGTCTTGATTCATATCTGGCCACTGAACCAAGATGGCCCTGGAGGAGAAAGTAAAGCTGGTGACTTAGCACAGGACCCCCTCGCTTAAATCCAATTCACTTGCTTGTCATTGCATCACTGCCCTGATGTTATGATCTTCTTCAAGAACAAAGGACAAGAGAGCAGCTGGGTGGCACAGTGGATGGAGTACCAACCCAGAGTCAGGAGGACCTGAGTTCAATTCCGGCTCAGACTTAATAATTGCCTGGCTTTGTGGCCTTGGGCAAGTCATTCTTAGCCCTATTACCTTAAATAAAAATAAAATAAATTTAAAAAGAAAATTAAAAAAGAACGAAGGACAAGCATCATCATAAATATATAATTTGCTCAGGAATCAAAGTCAACATCACTCACCTATTTTTTGAAGAGTCTATTCTACCTTTAAAAAAAATCACTTCAACATTTATTATTTCTCCAGTCCTATTGCACTTCCCTTGTTCTTGGTGGTCTGAGAAAGGTCTTCGAAATTGACTCAACTATTGCATGTGACATTTTAAATACACTAAATTATACCTTGTTCTGAATCTGGTGTGAGATCAACAAGGTTGAGTTCTTTATGATACCCTTACTTTGGGTTTCATATTCCTATCTATCTATCTATCATATTCCTATCTATGAGGGGAACCTATACACAAAAGGAAGATGAAAAGCAGAAGAGTTGGTAAATTCAACCAGAGCTGCTGATGGAAAATAGTTCACTAGAAAGTTTTGAGTTTTCCTATAGAGCAGGAGTGGGAAACTTATTTTTTTTTCTGCCAAGGGCCATTTAGATATTCATAATATCAATTGTGAACCAAACAAAATTATGAATTTAAAAAGCCTTATTCTGTGATATTTCATCAAACATTTAATTAATTCACCCCTAAAAAGCTCCTAGATTAATTGAATTTTGAGTCCCATATGAGATTGCCATGACAGCACCTAACTAAATGATTTCAAGGGCTTTTATATGGCCTATAGGTTGTATCTTCCCCACCCCTGCTATAAAAAAGCTTTGAAGAAAGTTTAATGCTCCGACTTCCAGTCCTCTAATCAGAAAGGAAAGGTACCTGAGGTAGTAGAAAAAGTAATGCACCAAAAGGTGAGTCAGTTTTTGAAGTGATGAGATTTCCGGTGATCCTGGGGAGACATAATGTGCCATGAAGTCAAATCAAAGAAGGGTATGTCTTTCAAAGATCATTTACCTTGGCAAAAAAAAGAATCAAAAATAAGAATTAAATAGTTCTTTTCCTGTTATCATTCATAGTCCCATTTGTTTTTATATACCTATCTTTCCCAAGTATCCATCTTTGATTTTCTTCCCGCAGAGCATTCCTTTAAACAACAATAACAACAACAACAACTGAACCTTTTTCAGGCATAGTATTCCTAGCTAATGTCAATCTTGAGATTTGTAATTTTTAATCTAAGACTTTACCATCTTTTTTATCTGCCCTTGCTTTTATTTATATATTTATTTTTCCTTTGAATAATTACTTAGTTTTCCACATTACATGTAAAAGCAATTGTAATAATCATTCTCTTAATTTTGAATTTTCCCTCCTCCCTTAGATGCTGAACAATTTTATGTAGACTATGAATATGCAATTGTGCAAAATATATTGTCATATTAATAATGTTTTGAAAAAAGCACAAAGTGAAACCCCAACAAAAGTTAAAATCAGTTACTTTGATCTGCTTTCAGATTCCATCAATTCTTTCTCTGGAGATGAATATCATTTTTAATCAAAAATACTTTGAAATTGTTGGATCATCTTATTTCTTAGAATAGCAAAGTCTCAGTTTATCATCCTATAATATAGTGGCTTTTCATTCTTATAGACGTGGCATGTGAAAGCTATTTGTGTAGATACTTGTCTCATAATTAAGAAGGAATATTTTGCTCTATAAGGTAAATTGTATAAAACTTTTGTCTTATATCTAATTTTTAAATGACCACATATTTTCTAGCAATTCTATTACTTAATATCATATTTCAGTATAAATTTTATATACGCTTCTTCAGTAACACAATCATTAAAATTCTAATAAAAGTTTTAATGATATTTGTATATTATTTGTCTTATCCACTTTGCCTCTTGTCATTTGTTTTTTCAATTTAGGTACTGGAGGTATAGTGAAGAAATGAAAACCATGGACCCTGGCTATCCAAAACCTATCACAATATGGAAAGGTATCCCAGAATCTCCTCAGGGAGCCTTTGTACACAAAGAAAATGGTATGTCTATACTTTCCATTTAATTAGTTCTCACACTTTTTTTATAGTTCATTGAATTAAAGCAAATAATTGAGGAAAAATAGACCATCGGGGGAAAATACATTACATTTCAATAATCCTTCAAAAGCCTGACTCTCAATCTGCTTTTTCTGCCAAATGGAAATAGACACACATTTATTTATGTGTCTGTGATTGTAGCTATATAAAAGTACTTCTAACGCACACAAGACACACACATACATGTTATATATGTATATATATATATATATGTATATATATATACATATATATATATATATATAAAACAGTGCACATACACACAAACAGAACAAGGGAGAATTCCAAAAGTCTCAGTCTTACTGTAATTTTTAATTATCAAGATAGTGTAGCTTAAAACTACACCATGACTTTTGGAACACTCTCTGTATAAAAAGTTTCCTTCTGTTCCCCAATTATTTTTTATATTCTTATTTATCTGAAATTTTAACCAGCAGTGAGTGTTTTTATTTCTAAGATACACATTTATTGAAATTGTCCTGAAAAGACAACCTCATGCTGTGTACCTACATTTTCTTAAATCTTTTTATAACAAATGGCAGACAATTACAGTTAAATTAAATTAAAAGAGAAAACAATTTTATTTAAAAATTTTAATTCTTCTCTTGTTATTTTATTTGTTGTAATGACATCATTTATAAACAACTATACATTTCTCTTTCTGACTCAAAATATTATTTGTAACTTCTCTAATTTGATTTCACTTGAAGCCCCAAATAGGAGAAAGAAGCATTTTTCCTTCTCTTTTGAAAGATAAATTTCATGAAAGCAAATAGGTGAATCATTATGATCTAAAGTCTAAAATCCTGACTCTGATTTCTTACTTCTTTGTCAAATTTAATAAAATTCTAAAATTTACAAAAAACAAAACAGGAAAAAAAACTACTCCATGAAAGAAGTCCTTAGTCCAGCCTACTGGCCATAACATATCCATGAAATCATATGATCCTTCAAGTGGGACTCAAAGTTCAATAAAATTTAGGAGCTTTTAAGGGTTGAATTAATTGTCTAACCAAATATAGCTCATTGATTTTTAAGTTTAGGCTTTTGGCAGAGAAGAGATAAGGAAAGACTGAAAACTGAAGGTGAGGCATTTTCCTAATTAATATTACAGAAACTCTCCATACCCCACAAATTTTACCATCAAGGTACAAAGTACTGTTGAATCTGAATCACAATCATTAAACTGGTAAGAAAGGGGCTCCTTGTTTTTATATAACCTATATTTCCCAATGTATCCATTCCCTCCACATCTCTCAGAGTTAGACTTTATAAATAGAACAATTTACTCCCCTCACCTGCCATTCTGAAATTGGTTTCCTTCTTCATTCTCATCTTCTCCATGTGCTATCTCACTCAGGTCTTTTAGTTACCAAAAAAATAAAAATAAAAATAAAACAGAAAGGATAAACTAGCATATCAATTTAGAAAAACTAACATAAAAAAGCTTAACATTATTTGAAGCAATCTATAATCATAGACCTACCTTTAAAAAGTTTCAGGAGGAGGTTTTGGAATATCTTAATAATCATGGATTTTATCCCATTTGCCCAATCAATAGTAACATGAGGATGCCTGAACTTAATTTACTCTATGAATTCATTTTTTGGTCAACAGCTTGGCTCCTGTTTTTCTATCTTCTTTTGTTTTACTTGTAATTATAGAATTTCTTCCTTACACTTGATTTTGAGAGAAAAGAACAAGTACTATATAAATTAATGTTTTCCCCTCTTTGGTTTAAAAAGATTTCTCAGAAACAATAAAATTTCACTGTCAAGCAATATTAAATATTGATTGAAACATATGACCTTAGAGTTCAAAGAAACCAAAGAGTTTTCTAATAAGGGTATCATTTATATAGATTTCTTATATATCACCCTGAAAGAGAATTACCACCCTCTTTTAGATGACCAAGAATGATAAAGTATAAAATAATAATTAATAATAATAACAACAAAATATATAGTAATAAAAGTTTTTAGTTTTACATGATTTAGTGATAGCTAAGTGTTAGTGGAAGACCTTAGAACAAATATGATCCCAAATAGTAATGTGTGATCCTGGCAAGTTCCTTAACCTGTGTTTACTTCAGTTTCCTTAAAGGTAAAAAAACGGATAAGAACGGCACCTATTTTATTGGGTTTTGATAAGGATCAAATAAGATAATATTTGTAAAAGTTCTTAGCATAGTGCCTTAGCATAATAGCATACGTAATAAGTTCATCATAAATGATAGCTCTCCTTATCTTTGTTATCTCATTTGATCTTCACAACACAGTACCCTTATCATCACCATTTTTCTGAAGAAGCAACTGAAGGGGCAGCTAGGTGGCATAGTGGATAAAGCACCGGCCTTGGAGTCAGGAGTACCTGGGTTCAAATCTAGTCTCAAACACTTAATAATTGCCTAGCTGTGTGGCCTTGGGCAAGCCACTTAACCGCATTTTCCTTGCAAAAACCTAAAAAAAAAAAAAAAAGCAACTAAAGATGAGAGTTTATTGAGTTGTCCAGAGTTAAACAGTTAGTTAACATCTGTTTTAAAAACTCAGGTTTTCCTGACTCTAAGACCAAGACTAACAAACTGTCTAGATAACATTTAAAGATAGCTATGAAATTAGTGAATAACTTAAGTGTTAGGAAGTTATTTCGTTTTTGTGTATTCAAACTGCCTCCCTTTAACTTCTACCTATTTCACCTAGTTTTGTCTAATATTTGAAGATAACTATCAAATCTCCCTTGAGTTTTTTCTTCAAGTTAAATATTTCCTGTTCCTTCCATCATTGTTAGAATACATAAATTTCAGACCCCTAGTTGCATTTTCTTTTCCTTTTTAGGGATTTTTTTTTGGCAAGGCAATGGGGTTAAGTGGCTTGCCCAAGGCCACACAGCTAGGTAATTATTAAGGGTCTGAAGCTGGATTTGAACTGAGGTACTCCTGACTCCAGGGCCGGTGCTCTATCCACTGTGCCACCTAGCCACCCCTAGTTGCCATTTTCTAGAAGAGTTCTCCTTTTGGGTTTTTTGTTTTGTTTTTTGTGTAAACCTAAGAACTCCTGGTGTGGATAAAACCTTTAGCAGAAATGAAGCATGTTGGTGACTTTCAGAGAAAGACCTTTATTGCTGAGATGTTAAGCAACTTGTCCCTGGCCAAATGGCCCAATATAATCTTTGTAGCAAATCTACCTTGTTGACTTTCACTTGGTTAAAATCCTTTAAAATTTGAACAGAATTTTATGCAATGCTTCAGATAATGTCTGACCAGTACAGATTACATTAAAAGCAGAACTACCACTTACCATGAATTCTATGCATACTTTTTGCTAACACAATCTAAACCCATCAAAATAATTACTAGTATTTATACAGTACTTTCTTTGCAAAGTACCTTATTATTATTATCTCATTTTGTCATCATAACAACTCTAAGAGGTAAAAGCTATTTTTATCTACATTTTGAAGGTAAAGATCATGAATTAAGTAAATGGGTAATCAGGGTCACCCAGTTATTAAGTGTATGAGGTCAAATATGAACTCAGATCTTCCTCACTCCAGGCCCACCCAATGCTTTATCTAATGTATCAACTTAATGCCTGTTATTAGCCTGAAACACATTTGGTTCATTGATCTAACTAAAACTACGGAGTTTCATTTGGAAGGAATCTCAGAGGTTGTCTAGTACAACTCATTTATGTAGAATTTTCTCTTCAACATCAATACTAACAGCCATTCACTCAGGGATCACTTGAGGGTGAATCCCACTTCTTCCAGAGTTTATCTTTTTTATACAAACTCATGCCAAGACTGCCAGTACTGTCAAAATCCCCATTCTTTATCTGTACTCCCACCTTTTGAACTTAAATAGAACAATTTACTCCCTTCCCCCTCCTTTCTAGTATCATTTTGTTGGGTCTAGAATACTGTTTGGTTGAGATTGGTTTCCTTCTTCATTGTCATCTTCTCCATGTGCTATCTCACCCAGCTCTTTTAGCTACAAATTCAATTCATAACACTTTGGTTACTTCAGAAATCTTTTCAGTTAGCCATATTTATATAGAACATCTCTTATGAATTCTAATCTTTGCCATCGGTCTTTGCCATCCAGGGACAATTGAGAGAAAAATCCACGTGGACATAAGTTTGCAATATGTGGAGACAGATTTTGAGCTCCTCCCTCAGATTAGGAACCTTGAGGTTTTCTTTTTTTCTTTTATTATATCCCCAGATCTTTGCAGAGTGTCTGTTATAAGAGTAGGTACTTAACAGTTGCTAATTGACTTACTGACCAAAAAAAAAAAAGGATGATCAGTGAATTTTTGAAAATTTACACTATTAAGCAAGAATAAACAAATACATTAGAAATAAGGCAACACAAATTGAATAGTGATGATAATCAGGGAAGATATTAGAATAGTAGTCATGAACCTATCATTTTGTCCTCTTGTGTCATTCTTTATTTATTAAATATATTTTTTCTCCTTAGCTTTCCTAACAGAAAGTCATAGGAAACAGGAGAAGGAAAATTCAAATTGGTTCAAAGCAGCAAAGTATTTTTTAAGTGAAAACAGTAAGCTTGCAGACCCCTAGGCATACAAAAACAAAAGACTAACTTTCTATATTCAATTTCCGCAGATTTTTTTTTACTTTTTAGAATTCTTAGGCTCCTTTAAAGTTTAACTTAAAGCTTATTTTCCCTAAGTTTTCGTTCTCATTGGTGCTCTCTACACCATTCAAATAAAATTTCATTTACTTCTCTGATTAAATGAATTTCTCTCATGTTTTCCCTCTTTGTGGTACAACCCCCCAATGAAATAAGCTCTTTTAGAGGAAAAGCTTTTTTTTCACTTTGTCTTCATTTGCTTAGCATTTAACACCCTCCACTCTGGATAGTAGTTGGTCAGCATTAAGTAATTACTGAATTACATAAATTATTTGCGAAGGTAGAAAGCATTGGTAATTCCAAATTTCTATTTCATCCATCTAAGGAATTGTTTTTTAAATGACAATTCACTTCACAGAACTAGGCTATCAGAACATTTTTATTAACTTTAGGAAAATATGAGCTCAAATTCTGTCTCAGATACCTACTAATTAATTAGGACTACTGTTATAAAGGTGACTTTTCATTTTTTAGAAATGTGGAGAATGTTAAGATGTTCTGCAACAAAGTTCCTATATATCAAAGTTATTTCCACATTTTCAAAGTAACTTATTCTAGTAGTGGCCCCGTGATCAGATTACAACAAATTCTCTACAGTATATCATTCTTTACATATACTTTTTTCTTCTGGTCCCAATTCATAAAACAATTTCTAAAATACTTGGTTGCCAATATAATAAGGAGCAGAGTTCTTCCTGAATCTTGTCTTTGAAGTATTCTTCATGGTTCAGATCTTCAGTTTTATGAAAAATCATTTCATATATTTATGCTTTAAATATTGCAAATTCTTGAGTTGATAGTAAGAAAATAATGAAGTTGTAGACTCTCTCAAAACAAAACCAAATAACATTTAAAATAGGAATGAAACAAAAACAAAGTTTATATCATCTCTTTCTGCTACCAAGTTTGAAACATTTCATTTCTGGTGTTAATGCAGCATAACTTGGATTGTAATTCCAACTAACTAGCTGTGTGTGTGTGTGTGTGTGTGTGTATGTATATATGTATATACATATATACACATATATATGATTATGAAATAATAATCTACAAAAATAAAAATGCCCTATAGAATTTGTTACAATGAAGTACCTATAAAAACTATCGATATGCAAGGCTCTACAATTAGCTCTGAAATAAAGCTTTGCATAACTTTTGGTTTCATGCTCACCTGTTACCTTTTGAGTATTAACTGAAGACAAAGATTGGAAAACTTCCAGTTGTTTATTTTCAGTTAACAAACTGAAAGAGTAAGTTCACCTATTTTATAGGTTTGTTTTATTCTGGATTGATGCCATTTTTCAATTGGGATTGTCTAATGTTTTGTTATTTGGCAGGGACTCAGTATTTCTTCATCTAAGCTTGTAGGGTAATTACATTGGATTTCATTAAAATGATCAAGTACCAGTTCCCTACAGAAAAAAAAAAATGACTGCATACACCTGTTTTCATTTGGCAAGTTGTTCCAATTGCAAAACTGTGTTTAGAGCTAAAGCATTATGCCAGATTCATGTGGGACTGAAAGGAGTGATCATCAGAATTTAGAGATCTGAATTTGTGGTTCAGTTTTTAGCATGCTCAACTATATTCCTTAACAAAATATTAGAGACATTCAGACATCAAAAATTCACTTCTTGCACTCTTCAGAATTATTCAAATTTTTTTGGTGCAAAAACCATGAGTGAATTGTTTGAGCATGCAATTTATTTCAGTTCCTTCATTTTTATCTCCAAGTAAAGAACCAATATAAAACTATATTCAAAGTGATAATTTACCATACAGTCAAGCTATAGAACTGAGAGGAAACTTTGCATATCAGTTCAACAGAAGGCATTTGAGGGACTAGTTTTAAGATTAAAAAAAAAAATTATAGTATTGTGGAGAAAAGGTTTTTCAAACTCATTATCCCCATCTATCTATGAGTCTGAGTCATACTCATCATCTTCAGCTTGAGCCCATCTCCCATTTTCCCTACCCATGAATATTCTAAGTGCTTTTCTCTATTGAATGGATAGCTAATTTGTCTTTCTAAAGAAGCTATGGATACCTCTGTAAATAAAAGTTTGTTTGTTTTCATTTTCTAGGCTTCACATATTTTTATAAAGGAAAAGAATACTGGAAATTCAATAACCAGGTGCTTAAGGTAGAACCTGGGTATCCCAGATCCATCCTCAAGGATTTTATGGGCTGTGAAGGACCAACAGATCGGGACAAAGAACGACCTAGCCCACCAGATGACGTAGATATTGTCATCAAACTGGACAACACAGCCAGCACTGTGAAAGCCATAGCAATTGTCATCCCCTGCATCCTGGCCTTATGCCTCCTTGTATTGGTTTACACAGTGTTCCAATTCAAGAGGAAAGGAACACCCCGTCACATACTGTACTGCAAACGCTCTATGCAAGAGTGGGTGTGATAAAGGGCTTTTTTTTCCTTTCTTTCCCAGGAGTTTGTGGTAACTTGAGATTCAACACAAGAGCTGTTAGGCTGTTTCCTAGCTAGGAGCAGGCATCTGTCAGCCCGGATCAGGGCTGATCTTTAAAACCCAGGGGGTCGCCTGTCCTGCACCTGAGTGTGAATTCACTCGTTTGGGAAGCTTCCATGACCCACAGTATCTGCCGTTTCTTCAGTCCTTTGTCTTTCTTCGTCATTCAGTTCTAGGCCTTTCCTCTGCACGCTCAAAGCCCAGTACACTTTTAGGATTAACTAAAGAGGAAAAAAGAAGAAAAACAACAAAAAAGAAGATTCTTCTTAATGGTTTCAAACATTATCCCCCTACTTAACCTTCTCCCCTTACCCCCCTCCCCCGAAGCTTGATCAACATTTCTGGAGGGGGGGGGAAGAAGTTTTTGCTTAAAAAAGAAAAAAAAGTTTTGAACAAGACAACCCATAATTGAACTTTCAGGAAAGTGTGAAGACCCAAAACAGCTTTGTCTCCAAAGAGGATTGCTTTCTGTCTGCTATGGATCTAGTCCTTTACTCCTACACATAATTTTTCTGTCTGGTGGGAGACCTGGATGACACATGCAGGACGTTAGACTGTTTGGACAGCCATTTTCCAACCAACAAGGGGCCAAAATATCTGCAATATAGTGACAGCCTTAATGATACATCCATTTTGCGTTTTATACAGCTGTTTGAAGCTATGTCCTCAATGTTTTATCACATTTATATCCATATAACTAAATTCAAACAGAACCTTTTCATTGTTTTGAGGTGTTTCTTTCCCCCTCCCCTTCTGAGCTCCTTTCTTTTTTGTTGTGATGCACCCACCCCCAGCTCCCAAGAGCTGTACTAGGCCAATTGCCCCCAGGCCTTCATGAGTCTGTCAGTAACACTCATTACAAAGCATAGCAAGAAGCAGTATGTCTCTAAAAGTGGATTGCAGGGAATTTAAGCAGCAGTGATTCTTACAAAGAAATGTGACACTAGTATTATACATTGGTGTAACCCTTTGAGAACTATCATATCAGTTTTCAGAGTCTTAGGATGCTAATCTGGAGTTCTCTTAAATTAGGAGCCTGGGTAATGGTGTATGTAAAAATAAGTTCATGGAGTTCAGGGCTTTAAAACAGATATCCTTTAATCACAAAAATGTGTATAAAAAGATTCACATAACTGCTAAAACGAAATGATAAACCAACAAGAGAGATGACATTTGCCTAAACAACTTCCCAGCAAAGCAAAGAAAAAAAGATTTTAATATCACCTAGTATTCTACCAGTAGATTCTAAAAACTGAAGAAATAAAACAACTGGCTACAATTATTTTATAACCTAAGTCTTTTTATCTTAGACATATTGAATTTCTGTTTCAAACTCTACTGCATGAAAATTCAATTTGTCTTGGTATATGATTACATGCAGGTAAGCATTACAGTTTCAAAAGTAAGCCAATACAATGACTCTGAGGTTGCATGAATATTCTCCAGCGCGTTACCTAGTGCATGTTTTCCATAGTTCTCAAAGGGTTGGCAAGACTTGTGGCTTTTAGCTGTCCATTCCATCACTGACAGAGCCAAGGGACCACCAAAGCATTTCATTGTTGAGTGTGATTTGTCCTAACAGCAGTATTGTCATTTTCATGAGACCTGCGGAGCGGGTTTGTATCAATATTTTTTTCCTAGAGAAAAGTCAGCAACTGACAGACCTCCTTATTGATTTTAGGAACTGCTTCTTGCAGTGTAGGCTTTACAGCTACTGGGCTGTGAACTTATTAAAGATGGTCAGAATGAATGCACCCCATGAGTCAGACTCTGGCTTTGTGTGAAAGCCAGGCTTGGAGGGGAATTGCTTTTGAAACAATGAACAGCTTGCCTTGAACTTGATTATTGATTTGTTGACTGTCATTAACCACAACTTAAACATTGTCTTTTGTGAGAAATTTCCTAGTAGAGTACTATTCTATGTCTTCACCCTTTGACCTTTAACTTGCAAACTGGCACAAGTGAAGGAGATTGCAAGAGCTGATGTTACTAATAAATCTGGATTGTTAATTTGCTTTCTAAAAGCTGGGTATTCACTATCCAAAAGTTCTCAGAAAAGTATGAGCTGTTTTTGTAGGTAGAGAAGAGAAGGAATTGAACACACATCTGTCTGTAAGTGGACATTTTGCTATCAGTACATGCACACTCTAAAGTTAAACTATAAGCAGAAATGATTTTTTTATTTGATGTTCATTTAATTTCATGTCCAAATTCATCATTTTACAATGAAATACAAAGTTACAGGAAAAAAAAACCTCAAATACTTGAATGGCCAGTGGGCTTTTATATAAAGCAGGAATTTTATACTAGTCAAAAAGATTTCTTACTAATTTGCTAATATACATTACTGGATCATTTTTAATGAGTGTAGGTTTGCATAATTATTTGGAAATGGATAGTTTGCCTTGAATTCATATTTATACTCAACATGGCATGAAAATGTTTTTTTGTTGTTATTGTTAAACTACATGTGTAAGATTTGGTCAGAAGACTATATTGTAATCATGTTCAGCATGCTGAAAAGCCTTGCAAAAATTTCTTAGGGAATAAACAGTTATAATATATGTGCAAGGATAAAGAAAATGAGCAGTTAGGGGGGAAATGTCAAAGTAAAACAATTTGTAGATCAAGATTCATGTTGGCAAGATTTCCTAAACTGTAGATGTGAGGGTGAAATAGATCCAGAGAGGGCACCGGAATCAGCCTATAGCATTACTTTATTTCTTCCATTAAAGTTGCTGCTGATATTGTAGTTTACTCACTATTATGGAACAACAAATAATATTTATATAAGCTCAATTATGCAGTGTCTAAAGTGTAGATTTTTTTTTAAAAAAAAGCATTTTTGCAATTTTGTGTCCTGGAAATTAGGATTATCTAAATGTGTGTGTGTGTGTGTGTGTGTGTGTGTGTGTGCATGCACATAAAACCCCACATTATTTTGGGACATCATAAAAATCACTGATGAAACTTCATTGCAAATAATTCAAGGTTGATTTCTCATCCAAAAAGAAAAGAATGCTGCCTTACTCATCACTTATAAATTTTTTTTTTCAAAAATACACAGGACTAGAAAATAGATATAACATTAGATAGTGAACAAATCATTTCTCTATGTATGCATGAGTGTGTGAGCGTATGTCTGAATTTTAGCTCACACCAATGGATAGATTTCTTTTGGTATATACTTAAATATGATAAAATTATGTGATCAGAAAGTGGATTATGTGTTCAACTTTTAATTGGAGTGTATAATCCTAGTTAGAGTAGAAAGAGGTTGTCAAGCTGTGAAACTACCAGAGAGATAAAGGAAATAAAGAAAAGGATAGATTCAATCATAATCATCACTGACTCCTTCCTAGGACTTCATTTTATCACTGAAAAATAGGCATTTTTAGGCAATTACCAATAACGCCATTTCATTTCTTTAGAGTGAGAAAAAATGGCCTAGTGGAATACTGAAAGTGAGAGCTCCTAATTGCCTAACCCCATATCAACAATCATTCTGTAACTAAATATGAACATCCATGGACCATCATCTAGGGGAGAAATGATTTATTGAGAGAGAACCTCAGCACACAATTTTTCTAATATGATTCCAGATAGACATTCACCAGTAGCAAGAGTTTCTAAGTTCTAGGATTTCTCAAATTGAAATTTAAAATGAATTCATAAACCATAAGGATGCTAGCCAAATATTTTTTTCTGTTGATGTTTCATCTCTTCTCTAGTCATGTACCTGTTACACTGACTTCAAAATATTAATTCATATATCAGAGTCAATAATCATTGAGTCAATAGTTCTGTTACAGTAGAATATCATTAATAGCCTTAAAGTATTTCCTGTTTCTGATTAGCATATAATTTCTTCAAAACATTCATATTCAGAAGTACAACTTTATGTTCTCAGAATGTTTTAGAGCATTATTAGAGCAGTCAAATATTGCCCCATAAGACTTCCCAGAATTGACAGTATTGACAGCTTATATGACAACCTATATGCATCCCCAAATTGGCAGTATTAGAATTGGCAGCCTATATGAAAACTCTTGGGTGTATTGCAATATTATAGTAACTTAGGGCATAAACAAGATTGTGCACAAAATAAAAAGGCAACATTTGTCTGAGGCAGGCAAAGGAAAAATACGTATATATTTATATATGTGAAGATATATATATATACACACATATATGTGTGTATGTATAAAATTCAGCAACATAATGACATGTTATTATAATAAAATATGCATACTCCCTTTTTTAATCAAAAATTTCATTTCAACAAACATTTATTTCTAGATACTGAGAGCACAGATATAACAAATATTTAAGGTATATGTAAAATATTGGCAATGACAAGCAATGCATAAGAATGAAAGGCAGAATGTCATAATCACAAAGGAAAATTTCAGATAAAGTTTTAAAAGATGAAGAGTGAGATCCCAAGAATCATATTCTTCTGTGTATAAGGACATGTTTGTATATGTTTTCTAATAATGATAAAAAAGGGAGATTGTACCTCCCTACTCCCTTTTAGTGTAGCAAAACTAGATGTTCTTGGAAAAATGCACACACATATATGTACATGCACATATATATTATATATATATATATATATATGTATGTACACACATACACTAGATTGTAGAATATGATGATACTGCTTTAGAGTGTTATACTAATGTGGCACTGGAATAGATTATTAATACTATAATCTTAGGTACAGCACAAATGCATCCCAATGTATTTGAGATGTTATAGTATATCTGCCAATAAGTCTGTGCAAAACATAAAACTTGAAATCAGAATGTTGTCTATAGGGGATTTTGTGTTATGATAATTGTGAATGAAAAGTTAATTCAAGATATCATTTTGAAGAATATGAGATAAGAAAGGGATTTCAGAAGCAGGAATGAGTAGAATCTGGGGTTGATGGTTAACTGTTGTTAGAGAAACAATTATGGGATTGGGGTGAGAACAAGACTTTTGAAAAAGAAAGCACAAGGCTATTTTGTTCTGCTTTCAAGGGTACATGTTCTTTAACAAATTACAAATGTCAAACAGTAAATGGGAATGCTAAATGTTTATGATGTTTATCAGTTGAAAACTAGGTCTCTACTTAATCATAACAGTTAATATTGCCCTACCTGAAAAGTTACCATGGAAATACTTTGCTTTTATTACTGAAGTATTGACATGCATGAGAACAAACAGTCACTGGCAAAACTTAGGAATCTACCTGCCATTTTCCAAATTCCTCATGAAATAGTGACACAAATATCAGGAATCTTTTGTCATTTAAGAAAATAATCCAGTTTAAGCCTTAAAGGGAAGGAAGAGAAACATGGGCAGTGTCATAATCATTAGAAAAACAACATATTTGCTCAACATGACTTAATGAAAGCTCAAGTTAATATGGAATAGATTTTTTAAAATAATAATTCAACAAATATTTTTTTCTTCTACTATAAGCAAAGTTCTGGGCAAGGAATGCCAGAGATATATAAAAATAAATATTCCTCAATTGTAATCTGCAACAAGTTTACTTTCCTTAAATATGTACAATCTATAATGATTAGAAACAAAAATCCACAAATCTCTCAATAAAACTAGAAATCTTAGTTTCACAATTATATGATATTGAAAAGTGCTATCTCACAGCCACTGTAATGTCAAATGGAAGCCTTTAATATGTTAACCTAGCAATATAACTGTATACAGAAAGTAGTCATTCTTCATATGACATCCAACTTCTGTTTCTGTGTATTATATACCCTTGATGTGGAGACTAAATTGTTGGCACCAGATATCTGTCATTATGAATTTGAAGGAGATTTCATCAGAATACATGCTAGATCAACCATTATAACCAAAAGATAGAGAGAAATTCTATTTGATCACCATTTCACATAATACCTTTGACAAAACTTGCCTTAATGATCTGCCTTTATGAGCATACAATCTTTGCCTGGTACACATTATTCAAAGTGATTGTTCCATAAAATAATTTTTAAATGATTCTAAAATGACTCAGGTCAAATTAATCATTTTTATTTTAATAGTGTTTGGTTGCCCTAAGTACAATATTTAATACTTTCAAAACTTTAGGGAAGATGTGGAATGTAAAATTCATTCACTTTCCTGGTGAGAGAGTTGAAAGTTTGATTGGAAGCTGTAATAGGTTTTTTTTTTTTAATCCTCTACTCTTACCTAAATACAGTGAAGGAAAAGAATACCACCATAAACATGTCCAATAAAAACTCTCAAATATTGAAAAACACATTTGAAAGTGACTGCTGTAATCTATATGATTCAGCTTTACAGATTTTAAAAAAAATGTATGCTAAAATTATTGACTTCCACTGATGTTGCTCTGGAGACATTATCTGAATTTGTCATCGATGTGCAAATATTTTGAAAGGTACATTAAGCAATGCTGAGAAAAGGAAATATAAGTAGAATGCAAATGTGTTGTGAATGTTTTCAAACTTGCCTCATGCTCTACCCCAGAAGTGCATTTACATGTCCTCCAGAATATATGAAAAATGAAGTTCATTAATACGTGAATTTTAAAGAAACTTGATATGTGAATAATCTGTTTCCACAAAAGAAGACATTGACAATAAGACATTGTAAATGAAGCAAGATAAATGAAATTGTGATGAAATGAGAGACTTCTTGATTTTTTGAGTATGCTTTTTGTACATTTTATTATCATTTTTCACAAGATTAGTGGATAGCAGCATTCTTGCACACTTTTGTAGCATATCATTGTTTAAATTAGAATCATGACAGTCTTTTAACTTATGTTTCCTCATATACTTACAATCACATATAGTGGTAGGATTAGTATATGGTAAGATATAACTGTTTTAGATGTTATTGTCCATGGAATAATTTGCCATTTGTACACAGTAGTTGGTCAGAACATTGGTAGTTCTTTTCTGCTGAAAAGCTCATCTATGGTATCACTGAGTTGCAGATCCCATTTTATTTTGGTTTTATGAAGCTCATTTTCAGTGGTTTAAAAATTGCTCCATGTCCATATCTTTTTGAATTAATGATAGCCTACCTTTGCTCAATATTTCTACTTCAATGACTAAAGCGGAAATTAAAGTCATTTCCTGTTCTTCTAAAATGCATGCCTACTCATCATCAGGCATCATTTAATTCATTCTCATGTAACTCTTTTTCCTTCACAAACATCAGAATCTACCCCCATCACTTTTATCTGAAAGCAATTTAATTAACTTCCTCTCTCTACATGTAAATTGTGTTTTATTTATTTCATATGTTTGCATATATGTGTATGCATAGGAACATAAACTTATGCTAGATGTAGTCCATTATTCAGATTAGAAACATATTATAAGAAATACAGAATTTTATGATTTCCCTTCTTACTCTTATCAAGCTTGAATTTTTCCTGATCATAAGAGCTTGATTTTATATACCTCTGTAGTTTTCATATTTTATTTGACTTCATACTACTTGTCCCTAGAGAAGTACAGGTTCTGAAGAGAGGGTAACAGGATAATAATAACAAAATTTTTTGAGTGTGTGTTTTTGATATTCCGTTTGATATTCCATGCTTTTGCATGCAGATGAGCCACATTTTTCTCTTTTCCATAAGACCATTCTTCATAGGTGTGATTTCCTTCAGTCCTTCCTGAAAGCCAGAATTCAGGTGAGTGGATAACACCACATAAGGCAGAGGTAGTATCCAGGAATTTTTTTCCCTTTCCTTTCCATATGTGCCTACACATATTTTGTTGAAAGTACATCATATCATTCAACTTCATAATGTCTTTTATTGGAAATTATGAATGCTTATGCAACTCTTTCCCTGAGAATAGAGTGCTGAGTATGGTGACAGGCAGCAAAGGAAGTTTACATTTGGAGAATATTAACAATTAAGCAGAAAGGTAAGTAAAGAAATACAATGCTTTGTATATGATAGATCATTGCTACATAAATGCATAATACATTGATTCTTAAGTCTATTTTCCTTTATGTATAAAGTACGTGTGTATTAGAGAAAGAAAGAAGAATGGGTATAGGCACAGTATGTGCACTGTCCCGTTGGATAGGATCAAGTCAGCATTTCTACTGTAGACCTCTATTTTCAGGGGCTTAAAATCTCTGCCATAAAAAGGAAAAAAAAATGTTTCAGGCTTATGGTCTAAGAAAAGCTCCTTTCTGCAGTCTAATTTTAAAGACTTTTATCTTGCTTTTATATTATAGGAGGGAAATAAATGTTTACCAGGCTCAATTTTGAGCCAATTTAACTTAATTTTTTTCTTTTTTTTTTAATGGGCATATGATAATTTAGTGATAATAAGACCTGGATTATTGGTAGAAGATTTGCCTGATTGCTGTAAAGCTATTTTCAGGATGCTTTTAATCTAGATATTTGTATTAATATTATTCAAATCTCAATAGTGGATCACTGTGATACAGAATACAGATAGCCCATTAGACTATATAATAATAGAGATTTGCATATTTACAATTTAATAGCTAGGTTTAAAATGTCAAATACATTAAAATAAATTTATTTCCCCCAAAAGTTTGCACAGATATTTAAAAGATTTCATAAGGGACTCAGCTTCAAAGGGAAGGAAAGTCTTGGGGTAATTGACATTTTATAGTCTCCCCTGAAAAAAATATCATTTCTTCTCTTATTTTACTTAGATGAAATGAGAAGAGTGAAAACTTAGGTAAACTTTATTTAAATAGATTTAAAGCTGTGAAGCAGAGAGAAAACCAGGAAATTAAAGGTTAAGGCTGGCACCTTTTGAGATTCCCTAGTGTCTTTTTCATTCCCCATGATAATTATCAGTTTTAGATACGGTGTATGGCAGCATTTAATCTTTGGTATGTTTTTGGTTCATGTTACATCAGTTCAGTGGAGTTGTTGGTATCTATAGTGTTCTGTGTGTAAGCAAAGAAATATTGAAGCATTTGTTTGCTTAATACAAGTTAAAATTTGGGAGACATTTTTTTTTTTTTGCAAGGGAAGGGAGTTTGGGTTGCTTTTACTTTTCTTTTTGTTCACACAGGATTCTATACAGTAACCTTCTTATACCTGGTATATGTTATTCCTTCAGGCAGCTTCTACTGACAAACACAAAGCTTGTTTGTGTGCAAATGCAAGGCTGACTTAATGGTGCTAAAGTGTATTATGACTGTCGGATATAATCAGGCAAAATTTTGTGGTGCTTAAACTAATTTTTCCATTGATTTTTATTGATCAATGCATTGAATAGTGTTTTATTATTCACAAGTTGTCTTTTAGTAGTAAACCAAGGCTTCATAGTGCATTGTTAAATAAACTGGGTTGATTAGTCTATGTAACAGCTCACCAAGCTATTATCTCTTTAATTCCTTATAATGTTGCGTCATTAAAGGTCAAGGGGTCATGATATTAATCACATCGCTGTAGACCATTAACATGACTGAACATTTCCAATCAAGTACTTATGTTTACAAGCTATAACCCTTTGACTGTTGCGGCAACCTTTAATCACACCGTCAAAGCTAGAATCATCAGCATGGTTCTTGCCATGACAATCAAAGAGTTAAGGGCTGTGCAGTGATTTGTTTATATTTATTAATTTCTATTTATTTTTGTTTGTTTTCATTCAAGGAGGGGATTTGGGGGGCAGTTCTTGTCTGCTGTAAGTGTCTTAACCAAGGGAAGGGTTAAAATGGCTTTTTATACTATTGCATCTTCTGTATTTACCATCGTTTCATTGTGTTGTAACTTAAAAAAAATTCTGTCAATAAATAAGAGAACAGAAAAAAAATGGTTCATAAAGACATTGTGGTTTTACTCCATGTTTTGTCCTACGTAAAGTTACAACCTGTGTATCCCATTTATCATGCATAAATGACCTTATTCAACCTCATTCACCAGTGATTTATTCATGTAGAACAGATAATCAAAAACCACTCATTGGGGGGTGGCTAGGTGACACAGTGGATAGAGCACCAGCCTTGGAGTCAGGAGTACCTGGATTCAAATCCAGTCTCAGACATTTAATAATTACCTAGCTGTGTGGCCTTGGGCAAGCTACTTAACCCCAATGCCTTGAAAAATCTTAAAAAAAAATAACTACTCATTCAAGTAATACCAGTCAGAAAAGCCTGTAATTTTTGCCTTAATTATCCAACTTTTTATTCAGAATTTTGCCGAATCATCTAGGTTATCATTCTGCTTTTCTTGAAAATGTTTGATCAGTTCTGAGTAAGGAAAATCAAAAAAATTCTAAGAGAGTTGATAAACTGAATGAGTTATTAGGTAGTATGAAAATACCATTGATAAATTCAAGTCACCCTTCCCAAATGAACTATATCTTCGATTATTAAAAGAGTTGGCATTTTGATTGCAGAATTAGGAATATTTGAAAATTCATCAAAAAGTAGAAATTTTTTAAAAAAACTAGAAAAAAACAAATGCTACAAACTATAGGTTATTTAATTTGACATGTATACTTTGTGGTTATAATTCTAGAATGGATCATTGAAAAGGAAATTATAACCACAAATATCAAACTAGGGCTTCATCAAGAACAAATCATGGGGCGGCTAGGTGGCGCAGTGGATAAGAGCACTGGCCCTGGAGTCCAGTATCTGAGTTCAAATCTGGCCTCAGACACTTAATACTTACCTAGCTGTATGAACTTGGGCAAGCCACTTAACCCCGTTTGCCTTGCAAAAAAAAATAACAAATAATACCAGTATAACTTCATTTCCTTAAGATAAACATTATAATAGTCAGAAATATTTATTATATTCCTACTATATGCCAGGTATTTTGCAGAGCTCTGGGGATATAAAAGAGGCAAAAGATACTAAAGCTACAGATATGATTTACTTGATTTTTAGCAGAGTTTTTGAAAGCATAATTGATGAGATGCCACCAAATAGGTTAAATTCGTATAATAGTTTTAAGTTCAGAATTTCCTGAATGACTGGGCTTACAGGATATATGATCATACTTTAACTCAAAGGTCTATATTTACAATTTTTTCTGTGACATGGATAAAAGGATAAATGATGTTCACCAAAGTTTAAGATGACACAGAGCTGGAGGGAATCTTTAGCAAACTGGATGATCAAATCAATTTTCAAAAGGATCTAGAAAAACCAAAGTATTGACATGAATTTAATAAGATGAAAATCAAGAGGGATAAATAAGCTAGGATATAATCAGCTTCAGACATAGATGGAGAACTTAATTGTTAAAAAAAAAAGTCCTGAGAATTTTAGAGGTCTACATGCTCAATAGCAATCAGTAATGTGATATAACTGCTAAAAAAAAATGAATATGATCTTAGGTTATCATAAGTTTAAACCTTCAAACTACAGGACTGTTATATTCCAACTGTGTTCTACTTTTGTCAAACTAACTAGGTTCAACAAATGCACATTGATAAACTATAGTGTCCAAGGGAGGACAACAATGATGTCATATGACATTTTTAATTTCATATCGGAAACAATTGAAAAAAATTGGAGATGTTTAAACTAGAGAAAACTTGGGATGAGATATGATAGCTACCCTTAAAAATTTAAAGGGCTCCCTTGTGGAGGAGTGTTTAAACCTATTTTGTTTGAAATATAAAAGATACAGGACAAAGAAGTAGAAGCAAATTGAGCCTGTCAGTAAAAGTTTATTTAGCAATTAGAGCAATCTAAGTGGTGCAGCTTCTAGAATGTTGGAGTCAGGAAGATTTATCTTTGTGAGTTCAAATTCATCCTCAGTCACTTATTAGCTGTGTAACCCTGAGCAAGTCACTTAACCCTCTTTGCCTCAGTTTCTCATCCATAAAAATGAGCTACAAAAGGAAATGGCAAACCATTCCATTATTTCTGCTAAAAAAAAAAGCTCCAAATTGAATCATGAAGAGCCAGATATGACTGAAAAATGACTGAGAAACAAAACCTTTAAATATTTTCTGGGGGGTGGGGTGGTGGACTCCCTTCCTTGTAGGTCTTCATTAAATGCTTGTCAGTTTTATAATTGTAAAGGTTCTTTGTTGCACCTCTTTTTAGCTCTAAATTTAAGTGATTCTGTAGAAAAGCTTTTTTAAAAAAAAAGTAGATCTGAAAGAAACTTCTACACGAGAAAAACAATCCATTCATTATGAATAAGAGTGGACTTTATATGACTCATATCCCATAATTTTCCTCTGTATTAACAAAAAACTTTGATGAAATGTTGACAAACAAGTCATCTCTTCATGTGTCTTAGGACTGATAGAAAGAATCAGTATAGTAGATGGGGCTCTGGACTTGGAATCCTGACTCCTATTTATTATTTATGTTATCTTATTCAAGTTACTTAATTTCTCATATTTTCTGTTTGCTTATCTCTAGGACAGGCATAACCAGCTATAACCCTTTGACTATTGTGGCAACCTTTAACCACACCATCAAAGCCAGAATCATCAGTATTTCAGTAAATATCAAGTTAGAAAATGTAAATATAGTGCTCTGCAAACCTTGGATAATGTTATAAAATTTAGAATGTTTTTACTATTTGTATTCATTATTATCTCTCTAAAAGGAAACTTTTTCATCTGCAAAATAAGATGGTCAAATTCAATTATCTTTAGAGTTCCCACCTATGTCTTACAATTCTATAAACAGTGATGTTTTCTTAGGAAATTGAATACTTTAGAGTCACATGATCACTTCCTACAAATTCTGGACAGACTATCATGTGGAAGGCAGATTAGACTTTTTTTGTTTGTGCCATAGGGCAGGATCATGCAATCAATTAGCAAGAGTTTACTAAGACAAATGTAAAATAATCTTATGACAGCTAAGTGAGACAGTGGATAGAGAGTATCAGGCCTGGAGTCATGAATATTCATCTTCCTGTGATAAAAATCTGGCCTCAGACACTAACCTTGTGGGTGAATCTGCACAAGACACTGAACCTCAATTCCTCGCCTGTAAAATGAACTGTAGAAGGAAATGGCAAACCATTTTCTCTTCCAAGAAATCCTCAAATAGGGGCATGAAGAGTCGAACATGACTGAAACAATGGATTAGAGTTACAACAAATCAGTATTTATTTTCAGAAAGTTATATTGCTAATGGAGAAGGCAATGCACATTTCTAAGAATGTAGATAATTATGTAAAATTATATAAAATTATATGAAATTATATAAAACAAAGAGCATTGCATAGTGAATAGTGAAATGCATAGTGAATCTTAGAAGACCTAAGTTCAAGTTTCATGCTTTACTATATATTATTTCTTGGTGCTATAGGCAATATTCTAAGACTGTAAGAATTAGAGAAGGAACTGACCTGAAGTTTCCTCACTAGAAGTTCCCCATGCCAATAAAATCACAAGTCTCATTCCTAGTCCTTAGAATGAATTCATTATAATGTTGGCAGAAAGACGCTAGCATATATGGAATCAAGTGAAGATGTGGTTCTTGATCTAATACTTTGTTTTGGAGAGTTTTGGGGGTTTTACAAGGCAAATGAGGTTACGTGGCTTGCCCAAGGCCACAAAGCTAAGTAATTATTAAGTGTCTGAAGTCACATTTGAACTCAGGTCCTCCTGACTCCAGGGCGGGTGCTCTATCCACTGCACCACCTAGCCACCCCCTTGAGCTAATTCTTAAAGAATAACAGATATTTCTAGAGTGGAGAGAATGAATGTCATAAATGACAAAAAGCCAGTGCAAAAACATGAGGAAAGGAAATGTAATACTGACTGCAGAGTATAGCAGTTAGATCAATCTGACTGCATTGAAAAAGGGAACGATTTTAAAGAAGAGCAGAAAATAGAAAGCAACTAGTTGTGAAGAGTTGTAAACAGTAGTTTATATTTTTTCTATCCTTAAATATTGCTTCCAACTCAAAAATCTATGATTATAGAAATAATGAGTCACCAGAGCTTATTAAAATTGAGGCAGGAGGAGTAGACATGGTCAGATCTGAACTTAGACAAAAGCATTTTGGTAGCTTTGAGAAGATGGAATGGAATGAAAAGTGGCTTCAGATAGAGAGACAAAATGGGAAATTATTATAGTACTTTATCCAGTTAATAAATATTTATTTACTACATGCACTATGATAGGTTCTGGTAATACAAATTCAAAAAGCATGAAATAATCCTTATTTGCAATAAACATACATTCTCATAGAGGAAAAATACATATAAATAGACACACACACAAATACATACATATATATATATGGATGGATGTTTATGTTTGTATATTTATATATCATTAATGAATGTATCAATGGAAATATACACACACACACACACACACACACACACACACACAAATACAAAATAGTGAGATTCAAATTAGTTTTAGGGACCAGAGGAAAAGGAAAGACATCTTGCAGAATATAATACTTGAGTGGTTTCTCAAAGGAGAAGAGTAAGATGCAAGACTGCTACAACAATATAACTGAGAGATGAGATGACGAAGGTCTGAATTGACTGATAGCTTGGTAAGTATTGTTAAAGGAATATATTCTAATGATGTGGAACTGATTTAATATATGTAGTGATGGTCTAAAAACTTAAACAAGACACCAAAGTTGGTTTAATGTTTGATAGATAGTTTGTACTGAAGGACTAGTTCTCAGAGATATTGTGTCATGTATATGAAACTATGATTTGTTTATATATACAGACATATGGTTTATAGTTTATATAATATTATACAGTTTATAATATAAAATTTCTATGAAAACTATGGTAGATGGTTTATAATGTATTCATATCATAATAAAACTCTTTATAAAAAAAAGCAGTTGAATTCCTGGGGCCTGACGAATAGGGAAAGAAAAGGGAAAATATAGAGAGAAAAATAAGAGGATCCAGATGAGAGTTTGAGAAAAACCCACAGGTATTCCATGAGTGAAGACTATCAAGGAAGAGCTAGAGACCAGAGAAAGCATTCATGAAAATCCAAAGAGGAGAGGTATTCAGTAGAAAAATGGTGATCAACAGTATCAAATACTGAAAAAAAGATCACACAAAATGTAGATTAAAAAGAAACCACTGTATCTAACAATTAAAAACTCATCAGAAACAGGAAAGATCATTCAAATTCTATGGGTTTTCAAAGAGAAGCAAAAAGAAAATAGAAACACCAAGTGTAGACAACTTTTTGGAAATAAAGCAAAACACAATGATCATAGTTTTATACAAAAGAAGGATTCAAACCCACAAGCCTTGTGATATTTGAATAACCATACTTCAGGAAAGATATAACTGAATTGAAGAAGGTTCCCAGGAAAATCAAATGAATAGACCAAGAGATGTACTGCTTAGATTACTATATTTTACTGTTTTCTCAAATATTTGAACTTGAGAAAATTCTTAAAAATGTTAAGGTACTTTATATACAATAACTTAAGGTAAGGTCATTATAGTCATTCAATTCAACAAAGATAGTGAGTCCAATGTATAAAAGGTACTGTATTAAGTGTTGGGAGAAATACTAGCTAATTTTTATATGTGACTTAAGGGTACCAATGCATATTTGTGTATATTATTTCATTTGATTTGATAAACTAGAAATAAGATACAATTCCAGCCTTAAAGGAGCAGGCAATTTATTTGGGCAATTTAAATCTGCATAGTAAAATATAATAAAAAATAGAGTGTGATGAATGGTAAAAAAAAACGTATTTTGAAAGTTTAAAGGAGGAAAAATACATCTAGAGAATATACAAAATAAGTATGGAGAATGTCCTGAAGTAAGGGCAGAATTTCAATTAGTACAGATTGTATAGCAAAGAAGGAAATACTAAAATATCATAAATTTTGATGGTGTCTTTCCTATATCTGTCTTTCTATCTATCTATCTATCTATCTATCTATCTATCTATCTATCTATCTATCTATATCTATTATCTTTTCAATTTCCATTCTATCTTATATACTATATATCTCTGGTGACCTCAAAATGGATCAAGAGATCATAGTTCTAGCACTGAAAGGAATTATCTGTCATCCAGTCCAATCACCATTGGAAACTGAGGGCCAGGAAGGTTTATATACTTATGCAAGTTTACAGAGATAGTAAACATTAGAAATGGTATTTAAACTTAGGCCCTCTGACTTTAGAGCATGGTGCATGCACTATTCAGAGAAATGCTTCAGTTTTCAAATTGCCCAATATCTAAACTATTTCATTTATTCTTACATATCTGGGAAGTGAATTTCATGATCTCTCAATTTTGCATGTATAGAAAACAGCCCAGAAAGTTGTCCAAAATTTCTCTGCTAAGAAAAAGTAAGTCAAAAATAGAACCTATTTCTTACAATTTTTAGGCAAATATTCTATTAAATGAAATGAGAGTTTTCTACAAATAGGTATGCATTGTAGAAATGATTATTTCAATAGATTACATGTTGTTTTTGTTTTTCAATTGCTTTTCAGTCATGTCTGACTCCCTATGACCCTATTTTGGCTTTTCTTGACAAATATACTGGAGTATTCTGACATTTCTCTCTCCAGATCATTTTATAGAAGAGGAAACTGAGGCAAGCAGGTTAAGTGACTTGCCAAGGGTCTCACAAGCTAATAAATTCTGAGACCACCTTTGAACTCTAGTCTTTCTGACTCCAGGCCTGGTGCCTTTTGTACTGAGCCACTCACTGCCAAGAGGTCACACGGACTCCCTCCCCCCCTCAAATTAATAGATCAAAGAAGTTTCAATAATCTTTAGAGACCATTTCAATAACCTTCATTCATTTTATAAAAGAGAAAATGGAACTTTTAGGAGGGCAAATGACTTGTTCCCCATCACATGACTAATAAGGAGTGATGCTGGGGATCTTCTTTTAATTCCCAGTGCAAAACCTTTCCCATCTCATGACCCTTTCATAAGAATGAGAAAAACATAGTCAATTTTAAAAAGTAGTTAGAGATATTTGAATAACCATACTTGAATTATGAGCATGTGTTATACAGTAACATTATAATATTCCCCCTTTGTTGTCCCTGTTAGAGACAGGATATGTGATTAAGTGAATCTTTGTTTTAGCTAATGGGTTTTTTTTATGTTTTTATGTGCACTACTCTGTATTTTTCTATTTTTACATCTAACAATGCTATATTATTTTCACACAGATTTCTACTATACATAAAGGACCAAACTAAGAATTCTGTGGCAAATAAGAATTGAATCACAGTGAGAAACTGTAGGGTGAATTGTATGTGTTTATTCTCTGAGTCTTTAAAGGCAGTCAAGCCATTCCTGTCACTATTATGGAATGGTTGTACTCATAAAAATAATTTTGTCCATAAAATGCCCATTGACCAAAACCATAGAGCATCCCATTTTCCTTTTCCAGAAATACTAGGAATAGATAAATGCATATTTATGTGCTCCTTCAGACAACTAATCAGGTTTTCTCTATTTTTTTTCTCCTTACCATTGCTTTTTCAGTTTTACTAGAGAGAAATGCATCAGTATGCAGTTTATAGTTATGTTAGACCTAGAGGGAGAAAGGACCTACATATTGCATACTATACAAGGACGTCAAGTTGCTTCTTAATATATGTGAATCTCAGGTCCCACAACCGCTAATTACAGAGAATTGTATCTAATATTGCACTCATTAGATTGTCCTTTTACAGAAGCTCTTCAAGTAAAGGCTGGATGATGTGATTGTTTTGTAGAGAAAATTCCTGTCCATCTACAGATTGAGGTGACAGCTTCTGAGGTCCCTTCCAATTCTGAGATTCTATGATTCTTATTTTTGTTGCACTTTGCAATTATAGAGAGCTTACACTAAAAATAAATAGACTTGTTTTGCTTGTTGCAGAAGGCAACCTTAGTACCTACAGATAGCAGGTATAGGGAGTTAGATTTTAGTTTAAGTCAACCACTCAAACAGATCTGTGATTTCATAAATTTTAGAATCGCCCTAATAGTACAGACCACAAAACATCCCTGATTGTCTATTCCATGAGTTTACCACAGGGGTTCTACCAAAGGGCTAAAACTGTTCATTGCTTTCTCTTGACATGATGAGAGTACCATTGTCATACTTTGATTAGTCAAATATCATCATCCCATACCCTTCTCTTCTGAATAGTTTATTTATTCTTCCTATCATATTTCTTTGATTATTTCTTTTATTCCTGTTCTTTAAAGTTTCTCAGTTTTTTATTTATTGCAGCCTTATCCAAGCTATCATATGCCTTCTCATGGCCCTCTGGTTAAGAATCATTTAATCTTTTTCTGAGATGGTTACAGTCCATATCTTGATCTCATACAGAAACACCATTAGAATAATCGTATAGAAAAGTTGGGATTTTGTTTTTCTGAGAAACTTGAGATGATAAAAGAATTCTTTTAGTTCACCAGAAAAATAAGTTTCTTAGTAAATGGAACATTCTCAAAAATAAAATGATCATTTTTTTTCTTCCACAGCTCAAAGTTTTCAAGTAAAATACAGAAGTCATCATCATATTTTGATAGCTCTCTTAATGGTTCATAGAGGTAAAGTAAATCTCAAACCTTTGAAAAGCAGAAACTTCTAGTTCTGGGGAGAATATTACATTGAACAATTAAAATTCCTTTAAATATAGTTATATAATAAATATTAGCTCAAGCGGTTCAGAATCTGGAGTGCATGCTTTAGTTCTCTAGGTTATCAAAGGAAAAGCCTCTCAGTTTGCTAGATTTGCTCACAGGGTGTAAGTGATTCCTGATTCCTAACCATATTACTATGTTTAATAATATTTTATGTTAACTCAAGGGGAGGAGACATTCTTTTTTCTCCTTATTTGATCAATCTGAGCATAATACAGTCCAAGAGCTGAAAGTGACCCCTGAGGCAGTCACATTGAATTGTACCTAGACAGGAATTTTCTTGGCAATAGGAAAAAGGGACTAAAGCTTAGAAGAGTAAAGAGACTTGTTCCTTCAGAAAGTGTCAGAGGCCAGATCGGAACTCCTGGGGTCTCCTGTATCCTAGTTCTGTATATGTTTTTGCAGCTACTCATGAGCAATTCAACTCAAACGAATTTTTTTAAAACAATTACTTTATTCAAAAGAATTAAATAATCACTGGTCTGGGCTGATTGAAAGCAGTCAGTGCTCTCAAGAAATTTAAAAACTATTGACAGCTATATGAAAAGTAAAAAAAATAGTTAAATACAAGATTATTCAAAGAGAGACAGAAAGAAAGAATCAATAACTAAGAGGATTGGGAGGATCTCTCACAGGAGTTAATACTAGCATCGAAATGAACATTGCAGAAATAAAATTGTTCTAAGATGTAATGGTCATTCATTGTTCAGTCTTTTTTGTGTCCAACTCTTTGTGACCCCATTTGACAAAGATCCTGGAGTGGTTTGTTATTTCTTTCTAGATCATTTTACAGATGAAGAAATTAAAGCAAACAGTTAAGTGATTTAGTCAGATTTGAGATGAATGATGAGTCTTCTTGACTCTAGCACCAGCATTCCACTAGACCACTTAGCTACCCTAAGGCAGAGATTAGAAGGAACAATAATATTAACAATATTAACAATAGTTTTAACAAAACCTGTGCTAAAAATAAGATATAAAGGAAAAGAAAATAGATACTATTTTCAATAAACTTAAGCTCTACTGAAGTAAAACAAAACATAAAAAGAATTTGAAAAACAAGAGTGGGGAGAAAGAAATCATTGTCTTTTGGGTATTTTAGAGAAAGAAGTATAGAGATTAAGGAGGGGAGCCAGTAATTAGTAAGTGAGCCCCATTATTTTGTCAATTTTATAGAGGACAGATTATACAGGGAAAGATGAAAACAAAAAGATCAATAATAATAATGCTGTTGCAATATTTAGGCAAGAGATAAGAGGCCTGAACAAGGGGCATGGCCTTGTGAGTAGAGGGAGAGGAAGGAATGGATTCTAAAAAATTAGTGTGGATTTAACAACTATAAAATATAATAAGGGATTATTTATGAGAGAAGATTAATATTTATCCATAAACAAGAGATTGCATTGAGAATCTACTGCAACAGTAGGGGGAACATTAGGACAGGGCTTTGGAGACCTTGTTTCAATCTTGATGGTTTTTGTGACACTGCAGAGGCTTTAGTTTTCTCAATTTTAATATGACAGAACTGGATCAGAAGTGTAGGTCAATAAATATTTATTTAGTTTCTTCTATGTGCTAAGCACTGATAATACAAAGAAAAACAAAAGATGATTCCTGCTTCCAAGGAACTAGAAGTCTATTGGGAATGCAAATGTATAAAAACATCTATGTAAAACTAAATTATATACAAAATAAATTGGAAATAGCCAACAGAATGAAGGCAGTAACATTACTGAGGATCAGAAAAGGTTTTTTTAAAATAAAAAGTGGGGTTTTTGATGGGAATTGAAGTAAGTCCAAGAAGTCATCAGTTGAAAAAGATGAGAGAATTCTAGGCAGGAGTGACAGCCAGTGAAATTTCACAGAATCAGGAGATGGAGTATCTTGTGAGAAGAAAAAGGAAGAGGTCATTATAACTTCATCTCAGAGTATTTGGAGATAAGTTTTAAAAATCTTGAAATGAAAGGGGGACATTTTAGAATGTCTTGTAAAAGACATTGAATACCAAATAGAGGTTTATAAATTTGATGAGAGACAGTTCTATACTTTGATAAGATTAATTTGATAGCTGAGTTGAAGATTACCTATAGTAGTAACCTGAGATAGGAAAACTAGCAAGAAGGTTATTGCAATAATTCAGGTATGAAGTGATGAGGTTCTACACTAGGGCTGTGGCTCTGACTGTAGCAGAGGAGAGGGGTCAAAGATATGTGAGAGATGCTCTGAGGAAAAAATCCACAGAGCTCACCAATAAATTGAATATGGAGACAGCTAAGAGATTGTACAGAAACCTTAGTTTGAGGCCTAGAAAATTGGAATCATGAAACCATTTACATATATGATCATGTGGCTAGTAGTATTTAAATAAAATAGCACTGTCTGGTCTTCTGGATTCTAGATGATTGTATTCCATTTAACACCTGACTATTCATTGTCTTGTTTTTATTTCAGTTGTCTTACAGTTAAAACTCTCTGTCTCAACTCCCAGAAAAAAAGCTCTAAATATCTTGAGGACACAGACTAGTTAAAGGCATCCTTTGCAACCTAGATAGCTCCCAGATTAGGACCCAGCACATAGCAGTCCCTCAAGATGTGAAAGCACATAGAAAAGAATAGAATGGACATACTATAGGATTGCAAAGAAAGCAATAACAGTCCTGATGCTTTTTTCTTTAGGAAAAAAAATGACTTACAGATACCTGGAGCTGGAAATGTTCCAAGCTGACTTAGTACTTGGCTGTGAATTATTTAATATATTGACAGTGATATTTGATTTGAAGCTCATTCATTCCTTCATGAAGCCACTAAGAGAAACACCTCCTAAAGAGCATGCTTAATTGGCCAGATGTTTGTGTGAAATTACTGCCATTAATCACAGTATTGATTATGCTTCTTCTGCTTTCCAGCACTCTTCTATTTTTAACCAATCACCTGAAGTGGCATAGAGAGCCATTCTTGTTATCTGTGACTTTTTAGTCTGCCATTTAATTGATAGATGAAAAATTCATTGTACAACATTTAAAGCAACAAACTGTACTGAAATTGGTTGTTATTTTTGTCTCTGTATTTTCCCCAAAGTCTGTAAGTAATGGGGGGATGGAGTACATTTTTTCTCTAGAGAGAAAAGGTCTTGAGAATTGACTCAGGAAAAAAACCCAAGAAAAGAGTGAAAATTGTTTCTTTCTTGTATTTTTACCAAAAAAAATCCTAATCCAATTCTAAAAACTCCTGGTGCCAACACATTTCCAGACCCCTCCCGTCCTCCACCTGCCATGTACCTCCATTTCCAAAATACTAGCTATCAATTCACTCCAACTAATGTACCAGTTGATAAAAGCTTAACATTTTTAGCCTCCCAAATTTATTGGTAGTTCAATAGATGACTCTGGAACTCTAGAATATTCAACAACTAAACAAAGTCCCCCAGATTTCTAACAAGATATCAATGATGGCAATATAATAGGTTTTTTTAGGGAACTCACCTGCTCCCCCAAGCACCCCTCTTACTTGCTCTTCCAGACACACAATTCTATTTACATTTCTAGTAAGGCTTGTGAAGAAGAGAATTCTAAAAGTGTTTGTTCTTCTTGTTGTCTTTTCACCAGGAGTCATAGAGATATTTTTAATAGTAAGAATTTTCAAAGTGAATGGTAAAGAGAGAACAGACGAAAAGAAATTCCTTGACTGATCTCCTGAAATGTAAAGGGAGATCCTTAAAGTAAACCAAGTATATTCACTTCGTCTGACATCTAGTTGGCACATTGGATGGATGGCCTAGAGGAAGACCTAAGTTCAAATCTGATTGAAATTCCTAGCTGTGTGAAGCTGGACAAGCCACTTAACTCTGTTTTTCTCTGGATGCTAATCTGTAAAATGAGCTGGAGAATGATAGGGAAAACCATTCAAGTATCTTTGCAAAGAAAATCCCCAAAAGGGTTCATGAAGAGTTGGACATGATTAAAAAATAATAAACACAGACTCTCCCAATTCTTATTTCTTCGAATGGATGCAGATATCTGTTGTACATATATCTACTAAAAAAGCTCATGTTTTGTTTAAAGTTATTGTCAAATAAAGAAAACTAGTCAACAAGTTTTTTATTAACCTTGTTGAAATTAGGTTTTATGTTTTGTGAGAGTAAGAAATAACTGCATCAACATAAAATCTTAATTCTAAATTGCTATAATTCTTTGTCTTTAAGATTAGTGTCTTTGGGAAGAAAAAAATAGAGATTAAAGAAACAGGAAAATCTATTTGTTTACCTCATAGTGATCCTGGATAGAATAAATTATTCAAAAATTCAAAAAAATTTACTACTAGAGGTATCATGTTATTATTCTGCAGTAATAACAGTGAAATTATTAATAAATATGTGCTTGCTAGTTTATTTATACTATGGTTTGTGTGAGGTAAGGAACTGACACACATTAAGACATCTCGGAAGGGATTTGGTTTCTTCCTTTGGCAATTTTGCTTCACCTCTCTCCTTTCCAGTTCAGTTTCTACAAGTGTAGAAAAGCCACAAGGCCACAAAGCTTTGCTGCTAAGATCATTCCAAACTCTTAATAATCTCCAACTCCCTAAGCAAATAAGGCCCTAATGGCTATGTCGGGTTTGTGAGATTTGCATCTAAATATTAGGCAGGACGTCTGCATGCATAAGACTAGATATAGAAAAATATATCAGGTGTCTGCGTGAGTCTGTGGAAATCCTAAAAATAATTACCTCTTATTGGGGAGAAACTGGGGTGTTCAGTCTGTGCTCTTTCTCTCTGGTTTTTCACAGACTTCCAGTTTTTAAGAAAAACAAAAAACAAAATGTTGTTTCATACAATTAGTCTACTGAAAATTTGTTGAAACAGGTGTGAAAAAGTATTCTGGTATGTTAGAGATGAAATGAAAACATGAAAAAAATGGTGTGAAGTTTGGTTTAACATATTTACATAGTTCACATTTTAAAGGAGAAAATATTTGGTTTACAAAAAGTGGGTGAAAGTATTTGAATTAACGCATGTGGAAAGAATGCTTTGCAATGTCAAGACCTTTCTCTGTCTATTATTCATAGAGGTAATTGGGATTTTTACTTAACTGTTAGTGAAGTGAAATAGTAGGACTGAATTTGGGGATAAAGAGTCACCAACCACAAGTTAGACTACTACAAAACTGTATGAAAAGCAATAATGTGTCAGGAAGACAGTGATATTTCTGGTACCAGAAGCATCACAAAGATAAAAGTGACTCACAAAGGTTAGGCAGGTCATTCTGAGCAGAGAAGGTTACTTAGTAGCCCAGGATGCAAAGAGTGGGAGGTAGAAGACCTAGAGGAAAAGAAGTGAGAGTTCTCAGTGTGCTCTAGAGGTTAGAGCTCAAAGATGGCAACATTAGCTCTTTGCTTCATGGAAGTAAAAACCCTTGTTACCGTAGACCTTTGGATGTGGTTAATAAAGTCATAAAAGCAATCCCTGCAGAAAGCAATAGTATCTGTCCACAAAGTAATACCTGGCCCAATATATTTCTATGGTGTTAGTAAAAGTTTGTTTCTAATGTTGGATTTCTGTTGCTCTTAGATTGTATTTCCCTAAGAGTTCAGGAGCATGTGCTTATTCCATAGGTATCAAGTCAAAAATATCAGCTTAAGGGGTGGCTAGGTGGTGCAGTGGATAAAGCACCGGCCCTGGAGTCAGGAGTACCTGGGTTCAAATCTGGTCTCAGACACTTAATAATTACCTAGCTGTGTGGCCTTGGGCAAGCCACTTAACCCTGTTTGCCTTACAAAAAAAAAATATCAGCTTGGCCTGGAGGAAGTTCCTCTCTTAAAGTTTGTCATATCATTCATTCTGTACTTTTCTGATGCTAAACAGGAAACTTCCAAATATAAATACTTGACTTACAAATAGAGCTGTTTGCATCCTGCCTATGTCTCTTATCCCTTCACTTCCTCCAAGGAAGTTCTCTTATGCTACATTCCCAAACAATAACCAGGTTGTCTAAAATAAGGATGTCATCCAAATATCCAGCACTGGTTCTTCTTCAATTTGTGACTCTGCCTTAGTTAAGTCACTTCATCTCCCTGAGTCTGTCTTCTTTAAAATGATGATAAAATGTTTCTACTCCCTACCTAAAGGATTGTCAAGAGAAAAGTGCTTTTCAGGCTTTAAAGTGCTAAGGAAATGTGAATTATTTTCCCTCTGTTTTTCTCCATCAGAGAAGTTGTTCACATTCTGTGCTCTTTGATTTTTCTCTTTTACTGTTGTTGGAGGTAAAATAATTCTACTCCAGGCAATATATTTCTACATGAGAACTGAGTTGTTTCTTTTTTGTCTATCTTTCCAAAAATAAAGACAGGTATATTTGCCCTGGATAATGCCAGACATAAATAGTAACACTTGATCAATGTTTGTGAATTGATTATATTGTCCCTCTTCTACTTTCTTTTAACTTTTGTGCAATTACTTCGAAAACACCTTTTTTCACCTTCTTCCTTTAACCTAATTTTTTTTTCATTTGTCAGACTGAGAAAAACCAACCTAAATGCAGTTTTGCCAGTCCTTAATATTTCATAGGTTACCTGGATTGAGGCTCACAGAATCGGCATAGAGACCCATAACATATAAAGCAGACAGATTTACAAGGAGAGGTTCAGAATTAAAAGCAGCATACTTAGAGCAACAAGAGAAATATGCAACCAGGCTGATCAGAGGCACATTGGATACAAATTTGGCACAATTTCAGTACAAAATCATACCAAGAGAGTCATCAATATTCCTTTAGGTAGGCTGCCCTTAGAATTGGTATCTACAGGTTCACCAATCTTTTCTTCTCTCAGCCTAGTTTCTTTAGGATCTTACTTTCTTTATTTCTGTCTCACATTCATATTTTTGACAGACACTTTGAATGAACAATTATAATCTATATTTATCTTTATTATTCCCAATATCTATAATTATATATTATGGATATATATTATATAGGCATATGCATGATATATACACAATATGCACACATACATAATAATTAACCAATTTGAAAGGTTTCCCAAACAAATACATACTGGAATCAGTACAATAAGTATATAATTTCCTACCTAGGTATCTATGTATCTCTATACTGGGGTGTCCAACCTTTTAGTTCATGTAGGCCATATTGCCCAGCAAGAACACCCTTCAAGGCTACATACAGAATTTAACATGCAAGGTTCTGGGAAATGTATGTTCATAAATTGAGGATTATCACTATTTATAGAATACTCAATATCAATTTTTTTGATCTTCAAACCAGATAGGTTATATCTACCATCCACGGGAAACTATGAATTTTAAGTTCTGCTTTTCATCATAATATGACTTGCTAGATCCAGCCAAATGTGGAAGGAAATAACCCTCTTGGAGGTGATAAAATTAAATACTGCATGTTTCTCCCTTTAAAATTTTTAAAACATATTTACTTGAAGTTGTGAGCTCCAGATTCTATCCTTTCTCTTTCATCCCTTCTTCATCCACAAGATGGTTAGCAATCAGACATAGATTACACATGTTAAATTATGTAAAACTTTTCCATATTAGTCATTTTAAACAAAAAAACTCAAATAAAAGAAAAATGAAAGTGAAAAATTGCATGCTTGTCTGTAACCAAATAATATCAGTTCTTTCTGTGGGGGCAGATAATATATTTCATTAGTCCTTTGGGATTGTCCTAGAACATTGTATTGCTGAGAATAAGTCCTTAATAATTCTTCATCAAACAATATTACTGTTATTATATAAGATGGTTCTCTTCATTTCACTATGTATCATTTAATGTAAGGCTTTCCATGATTTTCTGATATCAAACTGCAATTCTTATAGCATAATAATATTCTGTTATGATCAAATACCACAGTTTGTTTAACCATGCCCCAATTGATGATCATCCCTTCAATTTCCAGTTCTTAACCACCATAAAGAGAACTGCTATAAATATTTCAGTTCCAATAGGTCCTTTACCATTTTCTGGATATCTTTGGAATATTTCTAACAATGGTATTGACAGATCAAAGGATATGCACAGTTTTATAACCCTTTGGACATAGTTCCAAATTGTTCTCAATGTGGTTGGATCAGTTCATAACTCCACCAATGATACAATAGTGTTGCAATTTTCCCACATTCCTACTAAAATCCAACATTTACCTTTTTTTTGGTCACATTAGTCATTCTGATATGTGTAAGGTAGTACTGCAGAATTATTTTAATTTCCATTTCTCTAATCAATAGTTATTTAGAGTAATTTTAGATGACAATAGATAACATTGATTTCTTTCTCTAAAAACTTCCTGTTTATATCCTTTTAGCTGTTTATCAATTCTGGAATGATTTGGATTTTTTTTAAAAAAATTTACACAGTTCTATATTTATTTAAGAAATAAGATGTCTAACATAGATAATGATTGCAAACAAAAATTTCCAGTTGTCTGCTTTTTATTATAAATTTGGTTGCATTGGTTTTGTTTGTGCAAAAACCTTTTAATTTTATGTGATGAAAATTATCTATTTTACATTTTGTAATGGTCTCTGTTCTTTGGTCCTGAATACTTTCTTCATCCATAAATCTTACAGATAAACTATTCCATACTCTCTTAATTTGCTTATGAAATCACCCTTTATGTCTAAATTAGGTATCCATTTTGAAATTATCTTGGTATGCTTTGGGAGATGGTTTTCTATAATAAGTTTCTGCCTTATTGTTTTCTATTTTTTCCCTGTATTTTGTTTAAAAAAATGAGTTATTGTTCCAAAAGCTTGGATCTTTGAATTTATCATATATTCTATTATTATGATCATTTAATGTAATGAAATTTGTATCTAATCTCCTACACTGACCCATCATTATGTTTCTTAGACTTTATGGGATTAACTTGATAATTACTGCTTTTCAATTTGAAATCTGGTACAGCTACAGTACCTACTTTCACATTTTTTTTCATTGATTCCCTTTATATCCTTGAACTTTTATTCTTCTAGATGAATTTTATTATTATTTTTTTCTAACTATTAATAATTGATTTTAGTTTGATTATATGGCTCTAAAAAAGATTCAGAAGAATTTTCATTTTTATTAATCAGCCTACCCATAAAAAATGAATATTTTTCAAATAGTTTAACTCCTAGTTTACTTGTATGAAGTGTTTTTTAATTGTATTCATTTAATTTCTGCATTTGTCTTCAATTAGACTCTGTATTTTTTACTATTTATAATTATTTTCAGAGGAATTTCTTCTTCCTTCCCTTGCTGCTAGATTTTGTTGACAATAGACAGAAATGCTGATGATTTATGTGAATTTAATTTGTATCCTGCAACTTTGCTAAAGTTAATAATTTCAAGTAGTAGGACAGCTAAGTGATGTAGTATATATAGAACACTGGCCCTGGAGTCAGAAAGACCTGAGTTCAAATTTGGCCCCAGACACTAAATAATTACTTAACTGTGTGACCTTGGGCAAGTCACTTAACCCCATTGGTCTTAGAAAAAAACAAATAATCATTTCAAAAGGGTTTTTTTAGTAGATTCTTTTGGATTTTTTAAGTATGACATCATATCATCTACAGAGAGATGATTTTGTTTCTTCATTACCTATTCGAATTCCTTTAATTTCTTTTTCTTCTTTTATTGTAATAGTTAACATTTCTAGTATATCAAATAATAGAGGTGATCATCATGAGCATCCTTGCTTTACCTCTGATTATTTCCTGATTGTATCACGAAGGTGTTTAACTTATCCCCATTACTGATAATGCTTGCTGTTGATATTAGATGAAGATTATTTATCATTTTAAGATAAGCTCAATATGAGCTCACTTCCTGTTTACTTGTTTTGTTTCATTTGAAAGTCAAATTTGCTGTTTAACTCTGATCTTTTCATTAGGAAAGTTTAAAATTCCTTACATTTGAGCAGCTAGGTAGCACAGTGGATTGGGCAGGTAGATGGTGCAGTGGATAGAGCACCTGTCCTGGAGTCAGGAAGACCTGAGTTCAAATCCAGCCTCAGACACTTAATAATTGACGAGCTGTATGATCTTAAGCAAGTTACTTAACCCCAAATAAATTTTAAAAAATTTTAAAAAAGGAAGTCCTCTATATTCAATATCCATCTTTTCCCCCCAAAGCATGTTCATGCTTAATTTTACTGAATAGTTGATTATTGAGTTTAATATGATTTTTTTTTTACTTTTAGAATTTTATATCCCAGTCCTTTAATGTAGAAGCTGCTAAATCTTATATTATCCCAACTGTGCGTACACAACATCTGAATTAATTCCTTTCAGCTGCTTACAGTATTTCCTCTTTGATGTGAGTTCTGGAAATTGGTTGTGAAGTTTCTGAGAATTTTTATTTGAGAATCTAGGCAATGATTGGTGGATTCTTTCAATTTCTATTTTTTTCTCTGATTCTAATATATCAGACTTGTTTTCTTTGATAATTTCTCAAAAGCTGTTGTCTAAGGTTTTTTGTTTGCTTGTCTGCTTGTTTGGATTGCCTTTTGGGCAAATAATTCTTATATTACCAGTCCTGGAACTATTTTCTAGGTCAATTGTTTTGGGGTATTTTTTCAGAAAAAAAAATTCATATTTTCTTCTATTTTTTTTACTTTTTCACTTTATTTGATCATATCTTATTGTGTCATATAGATATTAGCTTCACCTTGCTAAATTTCAATTTTTAAGGAAGTATTTTTTCAGTGAGCTTTTGTATTTCCATTTATATTTGACCAAATCAGACTTTTAGGGAGTTATTTTTTTTGGTAAGTAAGAACTCTCTTTTCTATTTTTTCTTCTACTCCTCTAATTTTTTTAATTCTTCTTAAACTCTTTCAGGGATTAAATATGTAAACTCTTCCAGGGCTTGAGACCAAATTACATTTTCTTTGTGTCTTCACATATAACAGTTTTGAAACTATGGTCATCTTCTGGTTTGTGCTTTATTTCATCCCTTTCAGCATAGTGACTTTTATAGTGAAGTTCTTTATTTTTTGCTCATTTTCAATTTTTTTGGTGATTTTGGTATTTTTATGTGGAAGTTGGGTTCTAGTCCTTCACCATTCCAAATTTTTTATGGTAGGTCTCACAGTCTTACTACTGGCTGTCCCTTTGCTTCAGGGCTTAACTTCTTGCTTTTACTGGAGAATAGGCTTCTCTTCTGGCTTATACTGTGGGATGGGGACTTTCCTGTTTCTCTCCCTTAGAGGTGTGGATTAACTGCTGGCCTGACACAGAGGTAGGGCCTTGCTTCTGTATTGCTGTGGTAATAGAATCTTTCTAGTTGTTGGTCCTGGAAGAGGGCTCTTATCATTGACTTGTCCCAGGGGTAGAGCCCCACTGCTTGGTTGCTATGGAGATAGGGCTTCTCTATTGGCAGACTCCAGGGGAGGGTTTCACCACTGGTGGCCAGCCCTGAAGCAGTTTTACTACTGGTCAGCAATGAGGTAAAGATCTGACTGACTGCTTAGGCAATACCTCACTGGAGTGAGGCCCTGCTTCAGAAATAAACAGACTGTTCACTTTCTTGGGGGGGGGGGGGGCGGTGCTGGCCAGCTCACTGGTGGATTGACTGAGATTTGTGCATGCCCCTTACTGTTTCCCTCCTCCTAGATAAATTCTGAAGCAATTATCTAGTTGTTCGAGGGGCATTCATTCTGTCGTATTGGCACCAGAAGAAAAAAAACTGTAGCCTTTTCTCTGTTTTCTTACATATTATGACATGAAAGTGATAAAATATAATAAATTCCCAATGGCTTTTTTTTTTTATCTTTTTGCAAGACAGTGGAGTTAAGTGGTTTGCCCAAGGCCACACAACTAGGTAATTACTAAGTGTCTGAGGTCAAATTTGAACTGTTACTCCTGATTCCAGGACCAGTGCTCTATCCACTGTGCCACCTAACCAACCCCCCCAATGGCTTTTAAAAGTGGAAAATTGGAAATTGGAAAATGTTTTCTCCATTTTAATTGAAGCAACTGTATTTTAGCAGCTGATAAAGATTTGCAGTCCTAAAACTTAATATATCACATTGATAGGGCAGATTATACAAATTGTCTTTTAAGAATAAATCTCTGCTGGTTTGAGCCAGAAGAATAACTCCATCAGATACTCTGCTTCTAGGCATACTCTTGCATCTTCTTGGTTTTTTTTTTTAATTGTCTTCTTGCCCAGTGGATTAAATAAAGATTATTGTTTATTATCTTCCCGGTGTTTTACAAGCATTAACAAATGAATCCTAACACAGTTTCTACAAAGTAGGTGAATCTTCACATTACCCTCATTTTGCAAATAGATGAATTTTAAAAAGTAAGAATGAGAGGTGAGAACCAGAAATGACTCTTCTTCAAAGTCAGAGATTGGATTTTTTGAGTACCGTACTTGACTTTTGAATCAGTTCCACAACTTTCAGACTATATGGTTGTCATTGATGAGTTGATCTACAATCTGTGTCCTTTGAGAAGATTTGACTTTATTTTTTTTGTCTATGAATCTTGAGATAAAGGATAAGATTTTTATTATAATCCAAGATTCTTCGTATTATAAAATATATAGCTATGGAGTCAATTATTGATGTTACAGAAAGTTATTGATCACTCATTGGCATCCTTCTATCATTGAATACAATCTAGGGTTTAGAACTTTTTTTATTAAACCTATACTTTGAGAGCATTTTTTTTTGCTTCCAATGCCCCCTCCCACCTTGGTTAAGGAATTTCCTAGTACTTTAATATTATCTGCTATTCCAGTTTTTGGTTGCAGAGCTACCTAAAATAGTGAACAAAATTGTTTTGTGCAGATGGTGACCTGTTTACAGGACTCAAGTAATTGCATTCTCAGACTGACATTAAAAGTTGCCAAAAATTTTGACTATTAAAAAATTACCAGAATCTTAAATTTTCCATTTTTCTTTATACTACCTTCACCCCTGGGAATACCCAATCCCACTATCCAATTCCATCCACAGGAATTTTTAAACATTGCAGTTGAAACAAACATTTTAAAAAGTACATTTTTTATTGTCATCTTCTCATTTTGCCATTCTATCAATTTCTTTCTATATCATTTCTGCCACTATCTGCCAGTGAGAAATTTAGCAAAAGTGAAACCAAATTTTTAAAAGTCTGACACTATAGTCGATCTTCAGTATTTAAAGTCAGTCACCTTTTCTGAGACAGTGGGGTAGCAACTTCTTCCCAAATGTTTTCCTTGGACTCAAGGTTGTTTAGGCATCGCACCAATGTATGAACATCTACTGTATTTCCCCTATACCAAGTATTATCACCTTTTATCTCCCTCCAATATTTGACTCATTTGGCCTTCTGGATGCTATCTTCTCCTTTGGCAACTGACATACATACATACATACATACATACATACATATATATATATATATAATCACTTTCTTTCTATTTTTCTAACTAATCACTCTCTATCTCTTATGCTAAATTCTTTCCTCTAGCAAGAGAAATTCCATTTAAACTTGTTATGACTTCATTCTCTGTATAGTTAAAACAAAACAATCATTTTCTGTGAAAATTAATTCCATTTCATAATTTTGCTAGTTTTCTTATTTGACCACATCATTCAGTTCATTCCTCACTTCTCACATCCAATCTGCCTCCAATCTATTCAATTTCACATCCAAAATATTTTTGTATAATTCCCCCTTCTCTCTATTCACATGCTAAAACCCTTGTATAATTCCTCTTTATCCCAGCAAAAGATTATAAGGTGTCTTCTATGTGCCAGGGACTGTCTTAAGACTTCTGGATGTTTAAAAAGAAAGCAAAAGACAGATGCTTCCCTCAAAGAATGGGGGGAGAAAACATGCAGACAAATCATACATAGCAAGCCAAATACAGAAAAAATAAGTCATACCTAAAGGAATGAAGTCTCTGAAGTAGAGAGGTTAGGAAAGGATTCCTACACAAAATAGCATTTTTAGTTGGGACTTAACAGTTAGAATGGTCAATAACTGGAACTGAGGGGATCATTCTGGCCATAGGAGACAATCAGAGACAATGCCCGAAACAAAGAAATGAGAGTCTTGTTCCTGAAACAGCCAAGGGACCTGGGTGATAAGCCTCCGGCAAGTTACTTCAGGACTCTGGCTTGCACTTTACCCAACTATAAAATAGCAGATCAATCTACATATTCTCTAAGGTGACCTCTGTTTTTAACATTGCATGATTCATCTCAGGTCCCACTAGTCCATAATGATTTTACAACTTAAGACATCTTACCACACTTAGTATTAACTTCTTTATGAACTTGAAGTGTAGTCATCTATTTTCTTTGTTTATTTTTATTATGGATGATCATTGTTCAAATGCAGGTTTTTTAATTGGATGTGCAATACACTGTGATAATAGTAACAATAATTGATATTTGGACATCATAAATGATTTAAATCAGCCCTTTCTCTTGTCAAGTATAAACCTAGGCCCAGAAAGATTAAGCCATTTTCCTAAGGTCAGACAGATAGTTAATGACAGAATCAGAATTTGAACTCAGATCCATGACACAAGTTCTAATAAAATTAATAGCGGATTTTTATAGCTTTGACTTTGTCATTCTAGCAATATGTACAGAAGTTTAGGGTCATGGTATTCTATAGTAATAATTCATTGATAATAATATTAGTTGATTAATAGTACTTTAAATTTGCATAGGGTTTTTCATTAATAATCTCATTGGATAATAAATTCAGTACTTTTAGATAGATAAAATGGACAATATTATTCTTAATGCACAGATCAGGAAACTAAGACTCAGTTACATTTAAGAAATTACCTAATGCCACACAGTATTAGAAGTGAAATTTAATGCTTAGGTTTTTCCTTATTCTAAGTCAACCATTCTAACTACTAATCTCTCTCTCTTTCTCTCTCTCTCTCTCTCTCTCTCTCTCTCTCTCTCTCTCTCTCTCTTCTCTTAATATATAAAACCAATCATTTGATTAGCAAACATATATTAAATACCTACTACATATAATTCCAAATTCTAAAGGAGAACATATATGTGTGTATATATATATATGTGTATATATATATATATATATATAAAGCTCTTCCTCAAAATAACTCTTTCAGAGACTGTTTATTATCTGCATTTTGTAATTGAAGACTGCGACTGAGTTTCTAGCCCACCATAATACATAAAGTAACCAGAAGATCTAAGACTTGCAATTGGACATGCTAGTTCTAAAACTAGCTGTTTCTATTATATCTTAGATCTGATTGCATTGAGTTTTTTTAAAATATATTTTTTCAATGAACAGCATTCATTTTCTTTCCTTTAGTCTCTCCCCCCCACCAAAAAAAGACATGCAAAACCCTGGTAATATATATATATATATATATATATATATATATATATATATATATATATATATATATATATATATGTATATATATATATAACTGAGCAAGACAAATTCCCAATTGCTCATGTCCAAAAAATTTATGTCTCGTTCTTTATCTTGAATGGGAAGTATAGATCATCTCCAATCCCCTGGAATCATGATTCTCATAATCAAGAGAGAACAATCTGTTCAACAAATTCAACAATGATAACAGCACTGGTTTCTGTATAAAAATATTCCTTGGTCCTTTAATACAAAATATCTTCATTCATACAACTTGTTTGAGTTTTATTAGCACAGAAATCAGGAATTGAAAAATAAGTCAGCTCTGGTTGAGATTTTTATTCTTTTATGTTTTTCTAACAAATAAATTACCTTTTAAATTCTTTTAATCTTCATGTCTAGAATATAAAATACCTGAATTAAGCTAAACCTGTATAATTCTGATCTAATCACTGGTCAAATCTACATCTTTTTTTTTAAGTGTAGAAGTCAGATGAAGGAAGTAGATGGGGAGGAGAAAGAAGAGATAGAGAGGTATGTGCATTCTGTTCTTGTCTTCTCTTTTTGCCTTCAAAGTTATTCTCTTCATGCACTAACTTATAAAATAGAGTCAGGTCCCTATTTTATCTCTAGGATCTGTATCTGGGAATTGGAACTTCTATCTGTGCAGTTATTTTAATAAAACTTCCCCCGAAACAAAACAACTCTAATATCCTGTGGATTTTGTTATAATGGGATTTTATCTATATTGTAAAGGAAAGAGCATTGGAACCAGCTGCCCTTATTTTAGAGATTAAACTAATAAAAATTCACTTTTCAAGAATAGGAGGTGTAAAAGGTAACCTGACAGCTGTCCTCTCACATGGTTAAACACTAGTTCATGTTATTTATTTTAAAATTTCACACACAATGCTAAGCACAGATGAGAAGAGACCCAGGTGCTGAACAGAACATTTTTTAGTCTTTATGGAATGGACTTTGTCAACAAAGTTAAGGAAGGAGGGGGGAAGAGGCAGAGAGATCTTTTTCCAAATGAAATCTGAAGAATGTGTCCTGATGTTTTCATGGTTTTTGCTAAGAGTATGAATGAAAACAATAAAAATTGATTTTGTCAGCAGTCTGTGTATTTTACAAAATAACTCAGCACTGAAAAAAAGATCAAAACAAAATTGAAATGGCAAAGGAATGCAGTATGGGTATAACCAACCCAACCCTTGACTATGGTAACATCTAAAAATGAAATGCAAGAAAAGCAGCAAAAATGAACAAAAGAAGACCATCATTCTAGAAATTTGGGAATAAATAGTGTATAAATATACCAGTAAACTGATTTTCAGTGAATAAAGTAACTCAATATGTGGAGTCACCATGTTACTTAAGGAAAGATGAAAGGTCAATAAGACAAATATAATTTTAAATCTTATTTTTGAACTAGATTCACTAATATTCATTTAAACATGCTTATTAACATTACATGTTTTCAGTTACAACTGAAACATCTGTTTTTAAAGGTCATATAGTCAGTGCAATTAATTATTAGCAAAAGATGGAAGAAAAGACGACTATCACATTGAGAAATCAGGAGAGCTGGGTAACTCAGATGAAATATGAAGGAACATACCTCTCTTGGAAGAATCAGGAGATGAAAAACCTTTAATTTCAGAATCACTTTTACTTAGATTATTTGCATACATACTTGAAATTCAACAGGGATCTTTTCAATTCTACCAACTCGATCTCATGTACTATTTTCTCTTGCCAGGTTTTAACTGAACCTTTTGTTTCTCCCTCCTTCCCTCCTTCCTTCCATCCTCTCTCTCTCTCTCTCTCTCTCTCTCTCTCTCTCTCTCTCTCTCTCTCTCTCTCTCTCTCTCTCTCTCTCTCTCTCTCTCCCCCCCCCCCCCCCCATGGATTTTTATTTATTTGTTTGTTTGTTTTTACCAGTTACAGGAAAGTTACATTCAGCAATATTTCTTTGTCAGGTTTTGAGTTTCACATTTTTCTCTCTCCTCGCTTTTCCTCCCTCTCTCCCTTAGAATATAGATAAAAATCCCATTATAACAAAGTCCACAGGATATCAGAGTTGTTTTGTTTTAGGGGAAAGTTTTATTAAAATAAGCACACTGATAGAAATCCCAATTCCTGATACAGATCCTAGAGATACGATAGGGCTGAAATCTGGCTTTATGTGGTGAGTTACTTCATGAAGTAGAAAGAAATTCAATTATACATTTATACCTACATTAAATATATTTCCATATTTATTATGTTGTGAAAGAAGAATCAGGACAAAAAAGGAGGAAAAATCATAAAACAAAGCACATTTTAAAAATTGAAAATAGTAAACTTTGGTCTGCATTCCAACCATTGCTTCTCTGACTGTGGATGGTATTTTCCATCACAAGTTCTTTAGAATTGTCTTTGGTTATTGTACTGCTGAGATGATCAAGTTCATCAAAGTTGAACATCATACGATGTACAGTGTTCTTCTGGTTCTGCTCACTTCACTTAGTATAAATTGATGAAAGTCTTTCCAGGCTTTTCTGAAGTCCTGCCCCCATGATTTCTTATAGAGCATACTCATATACCACATACTCCAACATACTCATATACCACAATTTGTTCATCTATTTCCTAGTTGATGGGCAAATACAAAAGAGAGCTTCTATAAATATTTTACATGTGGGTTTTTTATCCTTTCTTGTGATCTCTTTGGGATATAAAGCTAAAAGTGGCATTGCTAGATTAAAGGGTATATATAACTTTATTTCCCATTGGACATAGGTCCAAATTGCTCTCCATAAAGATTGGGTCAGTTTACAACTCCATTAATAATGCATTAGTGTCTCAGTTTTCCCACATCCTTCCAACACTGATTATTTTGTTGTCATATTGACTAATCTGATATGTGTGAGACAATATCTCAGAATTGATTTCATTTACATTTATTTAATTGCTTCTGTTTTTTTTCAAATGACTAAACTAGTTTTAATTTCTTCATCTGAGAACTTCTTGTTAATTTCCTTTGACCATTTATTAATTAGGGAATGAATTATATTCATATAAATTTGACTCAGTTCTCTATATATTTCAGAAATGAGTCCTTTATTAGAAACAATAATTGTAACAATTGTTACCCAATTTACTGCATTCCTTTTAATCTTAGTTGCATTGGTTTTATTTGTGTAAAAACTTTTCAATTTAATGTAATCAAAATTATCCATTTTGTAATTTATAATGTTTTCTATGTCTCCTTTAGTCATAAACTTCTCCCCTTTCCAGAGATCTGACAGATAAACTATTCTTTGTTCTCCTAACTGGCTAGTGGTATCTACCTTTTATATCTAAATCTTTTACCTATTATGAACTTGATACCCTATAACTTTACTTGGTATAGGATTTTATTCATTTTTTAGATTTTTTATTATTAATTTTATCATCACAAAAAATTATGAATAAAAATTATCAAAATAATATCGCTAGTGTAAACATCTGAATGATATAGTGGAATATGGGATTGGGGTAAGGATGCTTAATATGTGACAAATCATAAAATAACCAGTTAAAATGACCTTTTCTAGCTAAGATTGTATGCAACAGTCAAATTGGCACCATTTAATTGCATGATGAATGAATAAATGAGAAAACATATATTAAGTTCAGTACTATGGCCAAAGCATGGTGCTAAGTATTATTATTAGAGATAAAATTAGAAAACCCTGAGATATGGAAGGATTGGTGTATGCCTGGAATCCCTGCTACTGGGGAGACTGAGGCTAGTGGATTACTTGAGCCTCAAAGTGCTGAGTTTCAGTAGGACTAAAGTTGAACAGGTGTTCTCACTAAATTTGATAAAGTATGGTAAATACTGTGAAGAAGGGGGTGGGACACCAGACTACTTAAGGAGAAGTGAACCAGCAAAAATTAGAAAAAGAGCAGATAAAATTTCTCATGGGAAATGGCAGTTCTTCTTCTGATCTGGAAGACCAGGAGATAAAGTTAAAAAACAAAACAACGAAAACTCAGTTCCTGCCTTTGCCTTCAAGGAACATATACTAATGTGTGGAAAACATGGAAGTTTTGACTGCAAGTTTCATAGAAAGGTACAGGGTTTCTTAAGGTATAGAAACAAAACAGAAGGCAATATAGCTCCTTTAATATAATTTCCAGTCATAAAGTCATATGACTTCTCATGTTGAGCCATTTGATAATTTCAAGATTTCAGGTAGAATGAATTTCTTTCCCTTATCCTTTGTAGGTGTGCTATTGAAGAAGTAGGGGCTGTAGTACCTTCAGAGGAATTTTTAGAGTGAATCTCTGAAACGATTATTTTCCTTAGTTATAGCTGTGAGGGTTGCAAATAGAATTGTGTACCCCTTCATGATTTTTAGTTGGTGCATGATGTGAGTGGTTGCAAAAATTACAGGCCCTAGCTATCTAAGCATTGCTGTGCCCTATAAGTCTTGGGTTGAGCTGGAAGTCAAACCAATATATTGGATGGGGCATTGCTATTCCTCAAGCTTTTGGACTCAGGGTCCTGGACTATCATTATTAGAATCTGAAGGGAAATGATAGTATAAGTAGCTTTATCTACCAGACACATGTCAAAATCAATCTGTCTCTCAGGATATCTTGTTACCCAACTTAAGCTAGCTTGATTGTTCATTTGGTGGTAGGTTATCAGCACTAGCTTGTGGTCATGATTGGAGATGTTGGACCACATTGATTACTTTCTTTCAAAGATTGCTTCAGAGGTTTAAAAGAAGGTATCTTATGAATAAACATTTACTATTTGGAAAAATGAATAAGCATAATATATGCTCATTATTATAGCATGCATTATTAAAATGTTTAACACAAACTAATTAAACCAACCTTTATCTCAGTAGTTGAGGGAGGGGAAAGAGTAAGGGAGAAAATTTGGAATTCTTTGTTTTTAAAGGAATGTTAAAAACAAATACATAGGAAAAAAATCTTTATTAACTTCCCTAGAAGACATTCTTTTCAAAATTCAGAATGGTTAAACGTTTTCTTTTAATTAAAAGACTGAGTCATGGCAGCTAGGTAGCATAGTAGATAGAGTACCTGCCCTGGAGCCAGAAGGACCTGAGTTCAAATTTGGCTTGAGATACTTAATAATTACCTAGATATGTGACCTTGGGAAATCACTTAACTCCATTGCCTTACAGAATCAAAACAAAACAAAAAAGACTGAGTCTCTGTCTTCAAATAACTTATATATAAATATAACATAAGAGCATGTAATGTGGTAGGAAAAGAAAACTAAAGAGAATAATGTTAATAAAGAATAATTATATATATAAAAATAAATAATAAATAACATTAAGATTTTATAGATAAACTAAATGAAGAATTCTGAGAGTTAGAGAAGAGGAAGAGTACCATTTCTAACATGGGGGGAGCATGAAAAAACATGCCAAATTCAAGAAATCTCCAATTTGACTATTAAATGAGGTTTGACTGTGTATATGTGTGTGTGTTTGTCTGTGTGTGTGTGTGTGTGTGTGTGTGTGTGTGTGTGTGTGTGTGTTCTGTATTGGGGGTGTTCAAGCTTTGTGGAAGAACAAAGTTTGAAGCATCCAATGTGAGTAGGTAGGGAACATGATAGACAGTTAACCATATATAATTTAAAAGGCTAACTGTAAACTGATGAAAGCCTGCTTAACCTGAAGTCATAATGATCCAGATCCATATGCATGCTTTCCACAAGCAGCCTTCAGAGTTTAGGGGAAGGAGCAGAGAAGGAGATTGAGGGTTGAGATGCCATAAGGGATAAAGAGTGAGGGGACCAGTGTTTACCAGAGAGTTGAAATTTGAGAGTAGTAGAAACCAAAAAGGAGATCTTGTTGTTTTCCATCTTTTAGTAAGTTCCAATCCCTTCTTTCTCCTTTTTGCCCTAGTATACTCCTTTTAACCTCTTTCATCTTGCCCTCTTCAGATTCTCAAAGCAGACCTCTGTTTTTTTCTTATTAAGTTCCTTCAATACCTTTGGAAGATGTTATTGTTCTAAAGGGATGATTGTTTCATCTCCCATTATAAGAATGCTAATATTGCAAAATTGTAATTGCTCAAACTCATTTATTTTTCCAGAATACTCTGAACAATAAAAGTCTATTTCCACCTCACCCTTCAACCCTATAGAATGATATTCATGTTTAATGGTTAATTTATTTTTGGTAAACCTATTTCTTTTACTTTTTTGGAATATTGTATTTAAGATTTTCATTTTCTATAGAAAATACTAGGTCTTATGTGATCTTGACTCTCTGGTGTCTTTCTGAATGCTAGCAGTATTTATTTTTCTTTTGTATGTGAGTTCTGAGTTTTGTCAAAGAAATTTCTAGTACTAATTTTTTGTGTTCTTTTTGGGTAGTGATTTGTGGATTTTTTTTTACAATCTTCACTTAGCACTCAATAGTTTTAGATAGTTTAATTTTTGTTATCTTATAAAGTGGACATTCTTTTTTGTTATAGTTTTGAGGGAATTTAATAATTATTTCTTCCTTTTTTATTCTATAATTAAATTTATTCATTTAGAATTTATTTCCCCAGTTAGATGGGGAACAATTTTAATATTCATTTTAAAACTTTGAGGTCCATATTTCCTCTTCCTTCCTTCTTAACCTCCCTCCACATAGAGAAAGCAAGTAATTTGATAAAGGTTATAAATGTGCAGTCATGCAAAACATTTCCATAATTGTCATGTTGTGAAAAAAAAAACATAGACCTCCTCCCCAAAAAAAGAAACCTCAAGAAAAATAAAGTAAAAATGTATGCTTCATTGTGTGTTCTGAACATTGAAAACAATCAGATCTTTCTCTGGGGATGGATAGCATTCTTCATCATAAGTCATTTAGAGTTGGCTTGGATCAATGAAATGCTCAGAAAAACTAAGTCAATCACAACTGATCATCCATCAGAAATTCTATGACTTTGTTAGGACATTTCAGTTTGTATCAGTTTTTGTGAGTCTTTTCAAGTTTTTCTATGAAGATCCTGCTCATCATTTCTTGTAGAATAATAACATCCCATCATAATCACAAGTTACAATGTGTTAAACCATTCCCCAAATGATTGGCATCCTCACAATTTCCAATTCTTTGCCACCAGGTAAAGAGCTACAAATAACCCTGAACATATATGTCCTTTTTATTTTTTTTTAGTTATCTTTTCTGAGTTACAGATTTAGTAATGGCAATACTAGGTCAGAATATATGCATGGTTTTATAGCACTTTGGGCATAGTTCCAAATAGCTGTAAAGAATGGTTTAATTAGTTCATCAGTTCACAATTCCACTAACAGCATGTTTCATTTTTCCTACATAACCTCCAAAATTTGTCATTTTCCTTTTCTGTCCTATTAGCCAATTTAATAGGTATAAATTTTAATTTGCTAATTGTATTTCCCCTCCATCCTATCCTCCACTCTATTTACTCTACTCTGTCTCCCTTTCCTTTTACCTGATCCTTCTCAAAAGTGTTTTGCTTTTGACCACCCCATTGTCTAATCTGCCTGCCATTCCATTCTCACTGCCCTTATGCCCTTCCCCTCGTAATTTCCTGTAGGATAGGAGAGATTTCTATACCCAAATGATTATGTATATTATTTCCTCTTTGAACCAATACTGACGACAGTAAATTTTACTTGCTATCTCTTAGCTACAACTTCTTCACCTCCATTGTAGAAGTTTTTTATTGCTATATTTATGAGATAAATTTCCAAATTCTATCTCTCCTCTTCCTTTTCTCCCAGTATATTTTTCTCTCAGTCCTTAATTTTAATTTTTAGATATTATTCCTTAAGATGCAACCCACCCCTATGCTCTCTGTCTATCTTTCTTTGTATCTGTCTCTTCCTGCCTACCTATCATTGTGACTGTCTCTCTCAATCTCTGTCTCTACCTCTGTCTCTGTCTCTGTCTCTGTCTCTCTCTCTCTCTACATATATATATATATGTACACATGTATATATAATTAGAAATACACATATGCATATTCACACACACACACACACACACACACACACACTCCTTCTAAGTGCCCTAATAAGACTTAGGCATATAAAAAACTCAATATCATTAAATCCCTTAAGATTTCCCTCTCCTGTTCACATCTTTATGCTTCTCCTTGAGTCTTATATTTGAAGATCAGATTTTTTGGTCATCTCTGGCATTTGCATCAGGAAAGTTTGAAAGTTCATCATCAAATATCCATTTTTCCCTTGAGAGAGCATTCTCAATTTTGTTGGATAATTTATTCTTTTTTAATTTAGTTTTATTAAAGATATTATTTGAGTTTTACAATTTTCCCCCAATCTTGCTTCCCACCCCCCACAGAAAGCACTCTGTCAGTCCTTAATTTGATTCCATGTTGTACCTTGATCCAAATTGGGTGTGATGAGAGAGAAATCATATGCTTAAAGAGAAGTCTAAGAGGTAACAAGATCAGACAATAAGATATCTGTTTTTTTTTTCTAAATTAAAGGGAATAGTACTTGGACTTCATACAAACTCCACAGCTCCTTATCTGGATACAGATGGTACTCTCCTTTGCAGACAGCCCAAAATTGTTCCCAATTGTTGCACTGATGGAATGAACAAGTCCTTCAAGGTTGAACATCACTCCCATGTTGCTGTGGGGATATACAGTGTTTTTCCGGTTCTGCTCATCTCACTCAGCATCAGTTCATGCAAATCCCTCCAGGTTTCCCTGAAATCCTGTCCCTCCTGCTTTCTAATCGATCAACTAAGCCGTTCCCTAATTTAAGGACATTTACTGGATTTCCAATTCTTTGCTGCTATAAATATTTTTGTACAAGTTATATTTTATCCCTTTTTCCTCATCTCTTCAGGGTATAGACCCAGTAGTGGTATTACTGGGTCAAAGGGTATGCACATTTTCGTTGCCCTTTGGGCATAGTTCTAAATAGCTCTCCAGAAGGGTTGGATGAGTTCACAGCTCCACCAACAGTGTAATAGTGTCCCAGATTTCCCACATCCCTTCCAACAATGATCATTATCATTCTTGGTCTTACTGGCCAATCTGAGAGGTGTGAAGTGGTACCTCAGAGAAGCTTTAATTTTCATTTCTCTAATAATTAATGCTTTAGAGCATTTTTTCATATGGTTATGGATTGCTTTGATCTCCTCATCTGTAAATTGCCTTTGCATATCCTTTAACCATTTGTCAATTGGGGAATGGCTTTCTTGTTCTAAAAATATGATTCAGTTCTCTATATATTTTAGAAATGAGTCCTTTGTCAGAATCATTAGTTGTAAAGATTGTTTCCCAATTTACTACATTTCTTTTGAACTTGGTTACATTGGTTTTATCTGTGCAAAAGCTTTTTAATTTAATGTAATCGAAATCATCTAATTGGTTTTTGGTGATGTTCTCCAACTCTTTCTTAGTCATAAACTGTTCCCCTTTCCATAGATCTGACAGGTAGACTAGTCCTTGATCTTCTAATTTCCTTAAAGTATTTTTTTTATGTCTATGTCCTGTAACCATTTGGATCTTATATTGGTAAAGGGTGTGAGGTGTTGGTCTAATCTAAGTTTTTTGCATACTAACTTCCAATTATCACAGCAGTTTTTGTCAAAGAGGGAGTTTTTATCCCAATGGCTGGACTCTTTGGGTTTATCAAACAGCAGATTACTATAATCATCTCCAGCTTTTACACTTAGTCTATTCCACTGGTCCACCAATCTACTTCTTAGCCAATACCAAACAGTTTTGATGACTGGGGCATTATAATATAATTTTAGATCGGGTAGGGCTAAGCCACCTTATTTTGCACTTTTTTTTCATTAAGCTCCTGGCAATTCTTGACTTTTTATTTCTCCATATGAATTTAGATGTTAGATGGGGAAGAGATCAGGAGACCTTAGAACTGTGTCTGTCTTCTCTGCACCATCTTGGCTGGAACTGGATAATTTATTCTTGAAAGAGGTTAGGTCTTTCAATTTCTGTTTTACCATCTGATTCTGGAGTGTCAGAGTACTTTTCCTTGTTAATTTCTTGAAAGATGATATCTAAGCTCTTCTTTTGATCATGACTTTCAAATAGTTGATTTATTTTTAAATTATCTCTCCTGGATCAAATATCAATGAGATATTTCACAGTCTTTCACTTTTTTTTGTTTTCTGTTTTCTCATAAAATCGTTAGATTCCATTTATGTAATTCTAATTTTAAAGAATGATTTTCTTTTAAAAACTTTTGTACTTCTTTTTGTATTTTGTCAATTAAACTTTTTAAGAGGTTTTTTTTCTCTTTTGTGAACTTTTGTGGCTCGTTTTTTAATGAACAATTCTGCTTTTTAAAGCATTCTCCTTAAGGCTTTTTGTACCTCTTTTACCATTTTGCCTAATCTGTTTTTAAGATTTTTTTTTTGCATCACTCATATATCTTTCTCTTCTAAGGTATTTTCCTTCAGTTTTTTTTTTCCTTGAGCTTTTGCTTTTGCTTAATTTCTTTTAGGTCTTTATGTGGTCCTTGCAGAAAATCCATTTTCCCCCTTAGTAAGTCTCCTTACAGTTACTCACTTCTTCTATTGGAGACTCTCTAGTTTAGTATTATTTTTTTTATACCAATCAATCTTTTCTTTGATTTACTCATCTCTCCAGCATTAGTTTCTGAATTGAAGCTTTGTGCAAGGGACAATCTTTGTCTCATTCTGAACTTTTAAGTGAGATGATCTGCTCTGCTTGTTCTTGTCCTGAGTCACCCAAGTTCTGTCAGTGATGTTCATCTTCTGAAATTAGGTTTCCTTGGATCTTTGGAATTCAAAAGGATGGTTCTTTGTGGAACTGCAGAAGAGAGAACTGGGAATCTTAAAGCCTCTGAGTTTCTGGGATATCCAAATCTGAGAACCTAACAGCCTTATCCATTTTTCCCTCCACTGAATGTTTCTAAGGTCCCCATAATGGGTTTTCTGACCATATTTGTTCTTTTCCAGGGAGCCCTAAACAAGTAGACTTACAGTTTTTCTCTGTTCTTTGCTAACCGATCCGAAAGATGAAGTTTATTTGCAAATACTCCTGATGGCTTTGGTTTTACTGACTTGATTCATTTTTTCTATTATCTGTTGGAATCTGTGACATCATTATGTAGTTTGGGAATGAAAAAGGCATTTATTACACTTTCTAATTAAATTTCTTGATCATCAATTTTTTTACCTTTATTTTACTTTATTTTTTGCAAGTTTGTACTTGACAAATATAATCAAACACAAGCACCTCCATATACATAAATGAGCAGAAAAAAAGATGATTAGACATGAAACTTCAAATTTCACTTCATAAAAATGAATATAATACACAAAGCCACTTTGGCATCTAACTTGGAGAGTGATGGATATGCATTGTAATTCTTATGACTTTAATTCACTCAATTTTCCAGGGTCCTGCTTGTCAGGATTTCTTTCTGATTATCCTTCTTTTGTCTTCTATATATTTAAAAAAATTATATGATGACCTTCATATTTTTCTCTAATTCTTTTTTTCATTTCCTAATTACTGATCCCTTTCTCCTTTCCAAAACTTTCGACAGTTATTAAAGTACAACTCTTTTATAGCAAATATAATCAAGCAAAATAAGGTCACACATTGGTTGCATCCAAATATTTATCTGAAATGTCCTTTGAATTTGTACCTCTAAAGACCCTCTCTCTCTCTCTCTTTCTCTCTCTCTCTCTCTCTCTCTCTCTCTCTCTCTCTCTCTCCATCCATATTCACATGTATGTTTTTAAGTTACAAATTTTCCTTTCACCCTCCCTTCCTTCCCCCTTCCCCTCAGCGATGAACAATCAGGTTAGCATTGTACATACATATTTTTGACAAACATGTTTACAGATTAGTTATTTTCAGTATGAAGAATTAGAATTAAGAGAAAGAAATACATAACAGATAATTTTTATAAAGTGTTCATCAGAGTCTGAAGGGCTGTGTGTGTGTGTGTGTGTGTGTGTGTGTGTGTGTGTGTGTGTGTGTATTTTGTTTTATTTTATTTTTCTTCCTCTAGATGGGGATAGCATTGTCTATGGCCAATCTAATACAGTTGTCCTAGCTCTCTGAACTGCTGAGAGGAGCTGCTTCTATTAAGGCTGTTTATCTCATAATATGGTTGTTAATGTGTACATTGTTCTCTTGGTTCTTCCCTTCCTTTCCCTTCCCTCAGCATCAAATCCCATAAGTCATTACATGCTTCTCTGGAGTCTGACTATTTACGGTTTCTTATAGAACAATAGTATTTCATAGTATTCATGTACCATAACTTGTTTAGCCATTCACCAATTGATGGGCATTCCCTCAATTTCCAATTCTTTGCCACTATAAAAAGCTACTATGAATATTTTGGAATATATAGGACTTTTCCCTTTTTAAAAATTTTTCTGGATATGGATCTAGAATTGGAACTGCTGGGTCAAATTGCTCTTTTGTCATAGTTCCACATTGCTCTCCAGAAAGTTTGGATTCATTCACAACTCAACCAGCAGGTCATTATTGATGTTGATGGAATAGGTTTGTGAGAGTTGGGTTATCTTCCTCCCCCTCAGATAACCAACTTGAAAGGAAATCCAGTTGTACTTATACATTACCAAAGAAGTGTCCTCTTTAGGAGGTTGGTAGAAGAACATCATTAAAATACTTTAAAAAGAAACAGAAACTGTTTTGGTGACTTTGTGGAGGAAGAAAACAGCAAGGAAAGAGACAAGAAGGAAGCAAGCCAAACAAGGAACCTATGTTCCAATATAGTCCATGGTACATACCTAAACTGGAGACAGTCTTCAAGTAATGATGGTTGACAGGTGTAGGGTTTGGAGTAAGGGGCCAGAACCTCAGGTTATTGAAAAGACTAGCCAACATAAAAAGTGTGGTAAGTGATATGATGTCTTCATGAAAAAGCCAAAATGTAAGAAGTTCAAGAAAAATGAAGGGCTGGGAGAGTAAGAGTGCTAGGATAAAAGGGAATGTTGTGATCATAAAGAAGATGTTATAATGGGAAATTTTTGAAGAAAATAGAGATGAAAATGTGGGAAAGGGTTGCAAGCGAATAAGATATTCACCTAGCAACTCTGAATCATTAAAACTAGATGAATACAAGGTAGAAGTTTGTATGATACAGTCCAGTGACCATAACATGCAAGATGTCCCAAGAATCTAAAATCTTTGTGGGAAGGAATCTACTGTACTTTTTTCCGAGGTTGAGGGTAACTCTTCCATCCCACAATTTGGTTACTGAATAGAAGACCTCTGTGGTCTATGCTTATCTAAGGTGAATATGTAATTTCTTAGATTATTAAAATCTGGATTAATATGTGTGTTTATATGTGTTTCTTTTCTCTTAACCTGAAGCTAATAAAGAGTTTGGATGAATTTTTCTGATAATTGAAAATATATTTGCATTATGAAGTAGTCAGGTACTTATCCTTTTACCTGATAAAAATCATTTTTAAATATATTATGCATTTTTAAGCAAAATTTTATAAATAGCATTTTGATATGCTAAGTACCTGATGCAAGACAGTGCAAGCCTGGAGTTAGAAAGACTTATCTTTCTGAGTTCAAATCCAACCTCAGACACTTAATATATATATGAACCTGGGCAAGTCACTTAACCATATAGCCACAGTTTTCTTATCTGTGAAATGAGCAGAAAGTTAATGGTAAACCACTTTAGGATCTTTGCCAAGAAATTTCATGTGGGGGGCTACAATAAGTTGGACAAGACTGAAAAATGACTGAATAAACATAGCATTTTCAAAAAGATAAGAAGCATTCCATAAAAAGGAAAAAGACAGAGGGTTAAAGGAAAAATATTTTAATGTAAATTAAGCAGAATAATCATTATCTCACTTGAATGTGGATATATAGGTATAGACTTAAGTCACACTTAAATGTCTGTGGCTCAATGGAAAATTAATATCGCTTAAGACACTATGGATACTTAAGATTGGTGTGAGCATAAGGTAGTGGTGATTTCATATTTCTTACTGTGAAAAAAAGTTGAAGTACATAAACATCATTAAATGAGACCCAGGTAATGTTTCAATAACCTTTATCTTGCTGTGAATTTTTCTTTTTAAATTCATGCAAGAAGTGTCTGATTCTGAGTCTCCTATCTGGTGTTAAAACTTCTCTAGTTTAGTTTGATTTCTATAATAATATCTTCTGAGTATCCACAAAGATGTAAAAGACTACTTTCTACTTACAGGTATAATCAGGCCTAGTATCTTTAAAACAAGGACCATTTAAAAAATATTAATCCAAATTATGAGGAAAAATATAACTTATTGTGATATCTAAAGAATCACATTACTATGCAACCCTATAGAGTAATTGTAAGAAAAAGAATTGATAAAATGCAAAACCATATATATTTGACATTACATTAATAACATTAAATAAATGTATTAGTCGATGAGCAGCTACTATATTATATGAGGGAGAAACAAATGAAACAAAAACTATCTCTACCTTCAATGAACTTATATTATCCAGGGAAACAATATGCACATACATAAGTATATATCTTAAGATATGAAAATCTATCTATGTAGTACACATTCACATATGTATTTGTACATACATATACATACATATACAAACATATATATATATATATATCTTTGTTTATATATACATGCAAACACACACACACATATGTATGTATATTGGTTTTTGTCTTTCATTTTCAAAGAAGACCAAAATGACATCACTATGTTAGTCAAGTTGCCCTGTTTCTTACTGTGGGTGATCAAGTCAATACAAGCTCAGAATGCTGTACCACAGGTTAGGCACAAATATACATATGAGCAGGTGGATTCTCTAAATTTGTGCATACGTTCAGGAAGACTGAATTCAAATCCAGTCCCAGACACATTAACTGTGTGACTTAGGCAAGCAATTTATCCACTCCACCTCAGTTTTGTCATCTCTAAAATAGGAAAATTAATGGCACTCACTTTCTAGGATTATTGCAATGATAAAATGAGATGAGATTTAAAAAGTATTTTGTACATTTTAAATTGTTATTAAAATAAATGCAAAATAAACACTTTACAAGAAGTGGGTATGGGAAGGATAGCTGCTGGTAAGTTGGGGAAAGGCTTTATGTGAGAGAGATTGTTTGAGAAAAATCCTAAAGGAAACTACAGACCTTTGAAGGTAGAGGAGAGGACAATGCATTCTAGCCCTGGTGAGAGGTTACTTAGATGACAGGTAAAATGTCAGTTATGATGATCAATATTCCATATCTATTATCTATTATTATAGATTATCTATTCCATAGATAAGCTAGAACAATCTTCAGTTCTTTCAAAACTGAGGAATATGTAATAATGAGAACAGTGAATTGAAAAAAAATCATTCTTTTTTATTCAATTTTTGTTTTTTTAATGGTCTACATTATTCTAGGCTCTAGAGTAAAAAAATACAGTATTTATCCTCTGCCTTTAGATACCTTCTTTCCTACTGTGAGAAGATGAATATGGAGGGCAGCTAGGTGGCACAGTGGATAGAACACTGGCCCTGACAGGAGGACTGGAGTTCAAATCCAGCCTCAGACACTTAATAATTACATAACTGTGTATGGCCTTGGGCAAGCCATTTAAACCTATTGCCTGGCCAAAAAAAAACCCTAAAAAAAGAAGATAAATGTGATAAATATACAGATAAGCTTAGCACAAGGTAGGCTATGGTGGCAGCAAAGGAATACCAGAGTGAAAAGAAAGCTGAAGTAGAAGAGAATACTTCATGAAGGATGTAATGATTAGACTGAGTTTTGATGAAAGGAAAGGATTTTGAAAAGTGGATATGAAAAGGAAGTTTATTCTACACAGGAGGAAATATGTTCATGTATAGCAGGAATAGCTCAATGGTGTTTGAGAATTTTCTCTACTTTTCAAAATATTGACAGTTCTTTTTATTAAAAGGAACAAAACCCAAAGATATGTCAACAATTGTAAATTATGATTTTCAGAGAATGGTGTTGGATTCTATGGAAGAATGAAATAAACATGTATTGAAATAGTGAGTTCTTTCCATAACATGTTACAAGTTTTGAGTATGCCATGGAAAGTCAACAAAGAACTAATATTAATAACAAGACAATATTTCTAATATACCCCCAAAATGATACTTTTCAGAGACTACCCTTGAATATTACAGATTGAATCTATATGGAATTCATTTTTTAAAAATCCACCCAGGATTAATTCTAAAGCTCATATAAGCAACTTATTTTGATATGCACACAAAATGTTTTCTTCCTGGCTTTTGTGTATTAATTCAAAATTCCTTAGTGACTTAAAGTTTCATGGCTTCCAGCATTCATCGTAAATTTTCTTCTGACACAGTTACCCTAACTTCCTTTAGTTGGAGCCGAGGTTATAAGCAAATAACTCCTATGACTTCTTAGAACACACACCTTTATTGAATTTCAGAATGAATGTTTTCAGGCCCATTGGAACACAGAACAAAGATCTCTTTTTACCATGAGTCCATTGAAGGCCACTTTAGTTCTTCCATCAACACTGAAAGCAGCCAGGACATGGAGCCAGAAAAAATTTCATTTTTTCCTGTGCCCGTTGGCAGCAGGAAGAGGGTTCTAATGAATCCATTGTCAGCAAATGTTCCTCTTTCTGATTGGAAGACCCTCAATGAAAAGTTAGTGGCAGTTTTCATTTAAAAATTGTGAATGTGGCAGTGTTCTCTCTTCCCACTGCAATCTAACTTTGCCAAAGTGGGGGAGATGCACCTTTCCTCTATTTCAAAGCCTTATTCATCAATTGACAGTAGGGTTGCAATGTTAGTAATGGACCCTAAGAAAGCATTAGATTTAAATGGGTTTAATTTCAATTATGAATGGTATCCTAGAGAATGACTATTCAGAGAGATGCTGTGCAGATGTGGAGGCAAGCAGGAGCTGAATGTCCCCTGTCCTAATGACTGCACAATCTTTCTATTCAAATCAAAGGAACACTTCAGCAAGGTTACTTTAGACTCTTTAGAGAAGGTAAACATTGGGTCCTAATGTGTAGTGCTAATAATAACTAAGTAAAACAGTTCAACACAACTCCACTCAGTATCTACTGAGAAGATTGGTACTGGCAAGTATGTTCTGGAAGGAGGGCTTGAAAACTATTAAATCTATTCTACAGAAACTTTTGAACAAAAAAAATAGTCAGAATCACTGGAGACTGTGTTTGAGCAGAGAAGGGAAAGTTTAAATGGTATTTTGTTTTTAATTCATAAATTCAGGCAGATTGAATAGAAGACTGCTGACTGGATCGAAGAGTCACTTTTCATTCCTTTTACGTTGCCAAGTCTTGTTTGAATGTGGAGGCTTCAAGGGCAATTTTCCTAACTGTGGCAATAGGACCTTCTTAAACACCTGTTTTATTCACATGTTTGAAGTATTTGAGACTTGCAAGTAATAATGTTTAAATTAACTTTCTTCAACATTGGCAGTAACACACCTGCAAAACTCAGGGGAGGAAGTCAGGCAGAGGTAACTAGCAGTATGAGTCTGGGGCATCATGTATTTGGAAAGAAGATAAGGGAGGAAAACAAGAGTTGCTCTGCTTAATATTTCTCACCCTCCAAGGAAGCAGCAACAGCAACTATGACAATTTAGTCATGAGCTGAATAGTTTATTAGAAGTCAGGAGAGGCATGCAGCCTATATATACATTCTAATTATAATGAGTAGAAAAGTTGAAACAAAGGATCTCTCAATCATAGATCTTCCTGTTTAGATATTTAAAGATTTTAGCTATTATATAGAAATGATAAATAAAAATAGAAAAAAACGAGTATTTTTATTAGTATCAGTTCATAAAAAGGTCAGTCAATTTTAAGGTGGGAAAGAGAATGGAAGCCTTACCATTATAAAATCTATAGAAGATACAGGGAGAAAACATATTAGGTATTTCAGAAACATATTTAGAGAATTGTAAAAAAGAAATAAATTAGTTCTACTTGACCCTAGAAGGCAAAAGTTGAAGAGATGAATGGGCAGAAGTGGCAGAGTGACAGGATTAGGTATAATGTCAGTAAGTCATTCTGTTTATCAGCATTGATTAAAAACAATATGTGAGAAAGGGAAAAAAACTCTCTAGCATAAAAAGGATTGTACTGGTATCTCTAGGTAAGGGAAATCTGGGTGCTCACTTCTAGCCATGAATGACTCTCATAATTGGGGGGGTCCCCTAAATGGCAGCTGAACCTAAAAATCTGGAGGACTCAGGAAATCTTTTGAAAGAGGAGATAGACTCTTGGTGGGCCCTTTTATCTCAGGGCACCATGATGTAATTTAAATAAGAAATAACAGGGGGTGGCTAGGTGGTGCAGTGGATGGAGCACCAGCCTTGGAGTCAGTAGCACCTGGGTTCAAATCCGACCTCAGAAACTTAATTGCGGAGCCATATGGCCTTGGCCAAGCCATTTGGCCCCATTGTCTTGAAAAATCTAAAAAAAAAATAAGAAATAACAAACAAAGAGTAAGTGAGAACATCTCTGGAGACTCAACAATGCTTGACCCTAAAGGGGGCACATGTCCCTCAGATGGATATTGATATCTGTCTCAGTTTCATGAATGTTAAAGCAAGTTGCTTATCTATGTGACACAGTGTGCTTTTTATTTACAGTGATACAGATTTGAAATAAAAGGTCAGATTCCTTATTTTGCTATTAGAGATAAAAAAAGATATAATAGCATCTTCAGTGCATAGGATTAAAAATGTGGTTCTAATCACAACATTTTTATTTTGTTGATAATGATTTAGAATAATTAACATTTTAAAGTTTCTTTTGGCACAGTGTTATCTTCATTTTCTAGGATAACTTTTACTTTGTTTCATTTGTTAAATGAATCTAAGGAAATCAGACCCTAAAGTCAAATGATTTTGAGTCTGAAAGCATAGGACAAGTCATTTTAATTACCTTAGATATGCTGGTTTAAACTAAGTTACAGTGATTTGAACCGGCCCATTCCATATGTCAGGAGAGCTCCTTCACTCCCACTGTGGAGAAATAAAAAAATCAAGCAACATAGAAAACAAGAAAACAAATATATAAATGTGGCAGCACTTCTCCCTGACATCACAAATCATATAAAAGCTGACTCCCCTAAGAATATAGTCTGATGATTGGAATTTGAGGCTGACTTGGTTTTTTATTTCTTAAAAGGGAATTGGAAAACACAGCTCAGATCACAGTTTGATTCATGGAATTGATGGGAATTAAGTATCTCTAAAATAAAAATTACTCCTGGAAAGTGGAATTTTAAAATGTTAAATATTTTTCTTTTTCTTTCATCTGTGAAACCTATTATGATGAAGTAAAAAGGATGGAGATCCAGAGCTTGGGAGGAAATATACTATCATTAGTATTTAAGTAAACTTAGTAATCAACATATTTTGTCAGTATTTTTGTAAAATAAATGTAAATGATTATTATTCTTTCTGTGAAGCATGTCATGTCTTAAAGACATCATTTGTCTAATTTAAAAAGAAGTTCTTATTGATTGTAAAATTAAAAAGAACAAACATGACACAAGAAAAAATACAAAAAAAATACCCCCACCCTACACATTCATAGAAGAAGAAAGTCTTAGGTATGAAACATATAACACATTTTCATAATTTTTTTGATATAGTGATCAGTTAGGTTAATTTTTTCTTTTCCTTTTTTTTTGTTTTTATGTCTTTAAAAAGACTGCTATATGGGATGGCATGGATAATATGGCAATTTAAAATAAAACCATTAAAATCTTTTTAAAAAAAAATCTTTTCATGGTTTTTTAAAGTCAGTCATTTCCCAAAATACCCTTCTATTTTCTTTCCCCTTACTCTTGGATTTGGAATGAAAGACTGGGATTCAGATTCTAGTTTTGCTACTTTTACTTAGGAGATCTTGAGTAAATCACTTAAGTTGTCTGAGCTTTGCTTCTTCATCTGTACTAAACGAGGGAGTTGACTAATTGGTCTTGACAGGTCTTCTTCAGCTTTAAATATCTTAATTATGAGAAACTTTGCATGACACAAAGGAAAAGGTAAACAAAATTAGCTTGTAAACCAAATCTAATAGTATATGCCACAATCTGTATCTAAAGTCCCCTCTTATCTTCCATCATCATCATCATCATCTGGACTTGCTGGGTCCAGTTCAATCATTGTATTTAATCAAGTTTCAATTACATGTTCATTTATATTACAGTGATGTGCACTTTGCTTTTTGGGAGGGTATATGTTCCAAATGTAGGTTTCCTAAGTGTGTGTGTGTGTGTGTGTGTGTGTGTGTGTGTGTGTGTGTGTGTGAGAGAGAGAGAGAGAGAGAGAGTGAGAGAGAGAGAGGACCCACTTTTAAGTTTAATCTATGCTATTAATATTTTCTCCACTAGTTCTTTAAGTCTAGACAACCAACAAAATAATAAGTCAAGCTAGGATTTATAATGTTTGTCAGTATCTGATATGTCACTGCTTTACAATTAGGCACTTTGAGCTGAAAAAGCAGGCTCCAACTTTGCATCCTATTTTGTTTCTTTTGCTAGGAGAGAATTTTGTTACATGCTTTCATGTTTGAAAAAGACTACTTGTTTGAACGATTGTAAATTATCATCTAGTAAATTAGTTTGTTCATTCACTAAATACAGTTACATGGGTATAGAAGTTTTGAATAGGAAAGGATCTTATCATAATTATCTATCCTAACCCTTAACATGAAATTAATTGTACTGGGATCACAGAACAAGGTAGGTACAGAACCAAGATTTGAATTCCAGGTCTCCCAATTTCCATTCTAACTATTTTTCTATGAGTTTACCTGTCTCCAGTTCTTTCAGCACAGTGTCTTGAATATAGAAGGAGTTTAATAAATGTTGATTGCTACTGAGTGGATAATAAAGGAATGTCTTTTCTAAATAAGTTTTCATTTAGCATAACAATAATGCATTTTTATAGAGAATTGCACTATCTCTTCAAGTTTGGCCTTAACCTTCATTAGAAATGAACAGATAATATGAAATGAACCTATATGTTTCAATTTATATTGTAATGCTGTTCTGTTGCAGTATCTGTTATATATCTTCAAGGTTAACTTGGAAGTATTCAATCAGAGAGATATAGAAAGGGAATGGAGATTTGCTTTTAAACTATATCAAAAATTAATATATGCCCTTTTTATTTAAAAAAATCTCCAAAGGAGATAGTTGGTTTAGTTTAAGACAAAAAAGATTTTTCCAGTCACATGTCATCCCTCTGTGGAAAAAACCCCAATTGCCTGGCATCAATGGAAATTTTACAGTATTTTGTAAACTAAAGTGGACCTGAAGAAAATTCTGCTGGACATACAATAGACTAAACAGATAACTTTTGGTCCAATCTGTCATAATTTGAATCCTGTGTTGAACTTAGGGAACCTGCTATCTCCTGAAACCTCTGTGAAACATCAAAACCAAAAAGGAGTTTCAGTTATCAGCATACTAAATAGAGGATTTCTGAGATTAGGCTAGACCAGTTTATATATAAGAGATTTTAAAATCAGACAGAATGAGTGAAAAAAGCTCTGAGATGATAAGTCTGGGAGTTTTCAAATGATTTGATTGAGATGGAGAAAAAGAGAAAAGTCATATGGTGGAAATAATGTTAGATATGAAATTAGGAAGAACCTGGCTTCTAGTCTTACCATTAGCAGTTGCTGCCTAGGTGATTATGCCCAAGGTTTATATTTTATACAATTATTCTGACTCATACACTACCCTAGCACAAGTTTTCATTGTCTCATGGCTGGACTACCAATGATCAACTACGAAATACTCTTTTGACTTTTAAATTCCCTTAGAAAAGAGTTTCTTTCTACCTTTTTCAGTTTTCTTGAACCTTTTTTCTCTCCATACTCTGTAAAATGCAGTGAAACTAATCTTGCTGTTCCTTGAACAGAATATTTCATTTCTCAACTTTAGACATTTTAGCACCCATGATTAGAATTCTCCCCTTTCTCACCTTTGCCTCCTAACTGCCTTGACTTCCTTTCAGATTCAACTAAAATTCTGCCTTTTAAAAGTAGATGTTTTTGAGTCTTTTTTTTAAATTTAGTGTCTTTTTTATCTCTCTTCAATTTATCCTTTCTATATCTTGTTTGCACATAATTGTTTTGATGTTTTCTCTCCTCTTTTTTGATTCGAATTGATTAAGATATCTGGATCTTAGTTTCCTCATCCTACAAATGCAGATAGCATCTGTTGCCTCACTGAACTATCATGATAGTAAAATCAGATATTATATGAAAAACTTTCAAAAAAAACCATACATTGCTAGATAAAAAATAACTTTTCAGGACTGATATGATAATACAGTATAAGTTTCCTTTGGGTAGGGATTACATACCTTTGCAGTTGATTTGACAGGACCTGGAACAGTTTCTAGCAAATAGTAGGTGTTATTACACACACACATACACACAGTGTGAACATTCTTATATATTCATGTATATATATATATATATGTATATGCATATCCATGTATATATACATATATTTCATATATATCAATGTTTTTTATTCATCATATATATTTTTTTTATTTTGAGGATATGAATAGTTTTGAGGAATAATGCTGAAACTTGATAGAAGTGCTTGGGAAAGAAAGTTGTACTTTGAGATACTGATTGGATAATAACCATATTATAATTCTTTTACATTGCTTGAATGATGAAAAGTTAGGCTGTTTTTAAATGCTTGTTGAGTAGCTATTATTAAAATAAGAAAGATTGTCAACTTTTTGCATTTATCCTATATATCCCTACATACATGATATGACTGCACTTGTTTGTTTGGAGGGCTAAGAATAACAACTCACTGAGACTATTTTCATTGAAAGTAGGAGATGTATCTGAACTGTTTTTATTAGCACTATTTATTATGACAGAGTGAGTAATTGTTTATTTGATTATGGGTGACAGAATAGTAACTCAGTTTAATAATGAACTAGGAATTTCCCTAGGTTTGTGACTATGTGTACATGAGGATGAACTTGAATTTGTAGCTATGAGATAGTCCCAGTTGAGTTATTAAACGTGGCCCAAAGATAAACTGGAGATAATAAACATGATTACAAAATCTCCCATTTTACCATGACCCATTGACTAGAGGCAGAAAAATCCCTCTGCCCATAAGTGCAGAGAATGGTGTTAATTCAGGCACCTAAAATCAGTTGGAAAGTGAAAGAATCTGAAGTTCAATCGAAATTCAGTGATTGACTTCAGGGAATAGTCCTCACAAATTTAGAAGTATATTTCAGTTTCTGCAGAATTTCATGCATAGAACCAGTTTCATTCTCTGCAGTGCAATCATAGACATTTTTTTTTGCTGGGCATATGAGACTTCCCATATAAAATAATCTGAATTAATAGTATAAATGAAAATATTAATTGAAGAATCACAATCACAAGTTCTGGTGGTTGTTTGAGAGTAGGAGTAGGCTCACATTGATATCACCATGAAACCCAGTTCTCACAAATAATTGCTATAATAAATTGTTTTATTGTTATCATATATGACAACAGTTCTGAGGACAGTGTATAGTTTATAATAGTTAAATAAGTTTTTGTTATTTGCTTGTTTAATTATAATACTCAATATTTATCATCTTTTTTAAGATATACAAAACACTTTATAGTCATTATCTTGAATGAGGTTCACAACAGTCCTGTGAGGTAGGTTTTCATTTACAGATGAGGAAACCAAAGCTGAGATAATATCAAATTAACTCAGGATTATCCAACTAGGATCAGCCCATCAATAAATATTGATTAAGCACTCCTATATGCTAGGCACTCTGCTAAGCACTGGGAATAAAAAGAAAGACAAAAATAATCCCTGCTCTCAAAGAAATTCATAAGTCTAATAAGAAGAGACAAATTCAAATAGCCCCATATATATATATATATATATATATATATATATATATATATACACACACATATAATCAATAGAGAAAAGGCACCAATGTTAAGAATGATCCAAAAAAGCTCAGGCATAAAAGTCAATATTTGAATTCAGATCATTTTGCTTCAAGTATGGGACTTTTTCCACTATATTCATTATAATCAGGGGAAAAAAGGCATGGTTTTTAGAGGAATAACTTTCTTTTCTTCATTCTGAAAATATTCCCCTGTTTTTGCACACAAGGGTTTGTGAAAGTACAAATACACACATGCCCATATATACATGTTCTGGAAATTGGAAAAAAATTGTCCTGCTAATCAGAGACACAAAATAATATTTCAGTGCTCTGTAATCTCAAAATTCATTTGCCAATTTCAACTCTTCTTTGTACTTAGGGTAGACAAATACTAATAGGTTAAAAGTTCAGTTACTTTACAATGTAAAAGGCAAGATACACTTCAATTCAATCCATCCCAACAAACATTTTCTAAGTTTAGTATTGGTGCAGGTGAGACAACACTGAATTTTTTGGCAGAAGCATTTGTTACTTACTACCTGTGTGACCTAAGATCAGTTACTTCATATCTCTGGGTTGCACTTGGACTAGATAATTCTAAATTCTCTTCCAGGTCTAAATCCATGATCCTATAAGATGATGAAGATTATGGTATTCAAACAATCAACATTTTTAAAAGCATCTTTCATCTATGTGACAGGCACATAGGATTTAGAGTGTACAAAAAAATGAAAAAAGACAGTACTTACCCTCAAGGGATTCACAATTTAATGAGGGCTAAAGAATGAAGGCACTAGGATTAAGACAGTTTGGGGAAGGCTTCCAATAAAAGATGGGATTTTAGTTGGGATTTAAAGAAAACCAGGTAGGTCAATAGATAAAGCACAAAAGGTCAGTGACATTACATCAAATAGTAATTGTCATGAAGTAGGGTATAAGAAGACGATAAATATAGGAGGAGGAGGACAGGTTATAAGCAACTTTGAATGCCAAATAGAATATCTTGAATTTAATTCTAGAGGTAATGAGACCCTGGACTTTATTGAGTACAAGATAACATCATAGTTTCATCATCAGTATCACCACCACCACCACCATAATCATCATCATCATCCTCAGTAGAAAAATGGCATTTCTATAATACTTTAATGTTTGCAAAACACCACATATTTTATCTTAATTTGATCCTAACAATATCCCTACACTCTCTAAGGAACTACAGTGGATATTGGGGATAAGAAAGTGAAAACTGAGTCTCTCAAATTGATAATGGGCTTTTTCAATTTGGTAGCAGCCTAAGAACTTTATCTGATTAAATATAATACAAAATAGAAATTTAGTTTTACAGAAGCCAAAAAACTGACTTGGGTTTATTTTAGTATTTCCAGTACCTAGCATGGTACATGACTCCTAGCAAGCATTTTAAAAAATGCTTGCTGAATTGAATCAAATTGAATAGGAGGTTCTTCTTTAAATGAGTAATGGCAAATGGGCTTCAAGGAGGAGGTGATACCTGAATCGCCTCTTAGATAAGATAAGGAAATATGAATCAAGACCTGATGTGAATTTAGTGCTGAGCCATTTCCTTTCAGAAATCAGTTCTCCTAAGAAAAAGAAAACTTAGAAAAGAACAGACCATAAAACATCAAATAGGTTCAATCCTTTTTACTATTGTCCTCCTTATACTTCCCCATTCTTGAAAAAAGCTGATAGTCTCCTTAACAGTGTCCCTCTCCTGTTGGAAAACTGGCATCTACCCACAGAACAAAGGCTCAGGTAAAGTCAAAGATGGTATAATCCTAAGGACCACTAAAAGGATCATTTATTCTTACCTTGCATGAATGACCCCTTTGTAAATCATTTAGCTCTCTACTAAATCAAAAAGAACATCTACATAGAGTCAGAAGGTGTCCATTTGTATTATCCTGACAGACCTGAGAATAGATTTAGGGATTGTTGTCAGAATGATCCTGCTATCTAGTTGGTCTCTCCCACATTAACTTTGTATCTGTCTCTCATATTGTGTGTGTGTGTGTGTGTGTGTGTGTGTGTGTGTTTGTGTGTGTTTGTGTGTGTATGTACTTGGGCAGCTAGGTGGTGTAGTGGATAGAATAGTGACCTTGGATTAGGGAGAGTTTGAATTCAGCCTCAGACACTTACCACTGTGGGACTTTGGGTAAGTCATTTAAGATGGCCCATACAGTGCCATCTCCAGTGGTCCTGATTCATAACTGGCCATGGGACCCAGATGACTCTGGAGGTGAAAGTGAGGCTGGTGACTTAACACAGCATTCCCCCTCATGCAAATCCAATTCATGTGCTTGTCATGGCATCACCTCCCTGATGTTATGATCTTCTTCAGAAATTAAGTACAAACATAATTGTGTGTGTGTGTGTATTCATATGGATGGATGGATGGAGAGAGAGAGAGTGGTGTGTACATGTGTGTTTCATGCCATGGCACTCCATTGGAATGGTATTTGGGGAAGAGAACCTTAATTTCTTAATTCTTATTTCCTCAAAGTTTCCAAGGTTAAAATGAACAGTTGTAGACTGATAGTCAAATACACGGAGGGCTTCCATTGCTGTCCTCACAAAATGTTATTTGGAGGAGCTATCTAGTTTTCTAAGCCTCCTCTTCTGTATAGACAAAGTAGATAATTATTAGGTGCCCAATACCTTGATTTGTCTTTTTGGGCCTAGAGCTGGCTGACTTTTCCATAGGTTTTACACTTACCCCAAAAAATGACATTGGGAAATGTTATAGATACTTACAAGAAGGGGGTTGGGGGAGAAAGAGATAAGAAAGTTCAAAGAGTATATTTTGTTTATTTGTTTGTTTTCCACTTTTTCCAGAGGCATGTAAAAACTAGAGTTATCTTTTATTCATAGTCTTTCACAATTTTCAGAACCACGAGGAGAAAGAATGTTGTGTGGTAGAATGGAGTTGTGGAGAGGAGAGAATGTGGTTTCCTTCATTCAAATTTGGGCTCTTAATTAGCATCTTACCAGTAAAATTCTGTTCTCAGATATATATGTGGAAAGTCTTCTGAGTTCACAGGGTTATGTGGTCACATATTTGAGGACAGTATTGCAGTGTTACTGGGTTTTTTTTTAAGAGCAATCCAAACACCAATGGTGGAAAAACTAGGGAAGAAGTTCATGTCAGGAAAGGCTGAAAAGACAAGAACAGATCATGTAGTAGCTAAAATGTCTGGAACAGCTTGTAGTTTTCAGTAAAACATCATTTCAATATTTTTATTTTAAGTTTGTACAAATGTAACCCAATAGCAAAAAAGTCAGATAAAAATGATTCAAATACTTAAATGAGATCCTATCTACATGATAGCTAAACTTCCACTATCCTTGACATTACTTCAGGGCCAGTCTGTCAATTATACTTTTCCTTAAGTGATGACTTACTGTAATGGAGATCCAGAGAGAGACAAATATTACTCCTTCTCCAGATGCCACATTTCCCCTCAAAAAAATCGTAAGATTCTATAAAATAGCTTATGAATTTCACTATAGGAAGATCTTGCTTCAATTCTTGCCTCTGTTACAGTCTGTGTGACAATGGGCAAGTCACTTAATCAAAACTTCTTTGTAGTTATCATCTATAGACTTCCAGGAAAGGAGGTCTTCTTACCCCTATGAGTTTTGTGTCTGACTCACAATTTTTCTCTCCTACTCAGCCCCTACTACCAATACAAGAAGAGATAAACATACATATTTAGACTCCCTCAATCATCCCAATATCCCAGATCCTCAACTTAATCATTTCAAATGATCTAGTCTTCCACCCCACCTCAGCCACACATTAAAATATCTTTTATCTTGCCATCATCCACAAGTATACTATTTCTATGTTCTTGAATTGTCAATGTCCCTTCTCTGGTGAGAATCTATCATTATTTCATCCTTATCTGTGCTTAGGCACCTGAAATTCTGTTCAATTCCTTATTTCCTTAGCCATTTTTCCTGAACTAATTGCACTCTCCTCCCTTCCTCATCTTAACACCTTGATGAACCAGTTCTTTGCTACACTGTCCTCTGCTCTTGAGTCCTTTGTCCCCTTATAATATCTCTGATCATGATTAGTCAAGCCTCAGCCTCAGATAATTCCTACTATCCCCTTGAGTTTATATTCATCTTCTGGTGGAAAAAAAGAATCACATAACCATGCTGAGTCCACTACAAATTTATATTATGTAATGTCAATTGAGTCTTCATTACTGCAAGGAAATTCTTTTCTATCTCTGAAATTAACACAATCTGACTCACAAGTAGTTTTCTTTTGTTGTTGGGTTTTTTTTTTGTTTTTTTTTTTTAGGATTTTGCAAGGCAAATGGGGTTAAGTGGCTTGCCCAAGGCCACACAGCTAGGTAATTATTAAGTGTCTGAGACCGGATTTGAACCCAGGTACTCCTGACTCCAAGGCCGGTGCTTTATCCACTACACCACCTAGCCACCACCTAGCCGCCCCCTAGTAGTTTTCTTTTAAATCTCAAATTTCCCATGGCTTCCATTTCCCCATCCTCTCAGCTGAGAACAGTGCCTTATCTTTTGTTGGAAAAAATTGAGGTAATTCACTGAGAATTCCCTTTTTTCCCCTGTTCCTTTTTTACATATAACACAAACGCCTTCTGTAATTCTGATTCTCCCCCTTTATCTGTATGTCATGAAAAAGTAGCTTTTCCTTTGGCCAAAGCAAATGCCTCTGCCTACAATTATCCCACTTGATCTTTTCTCCACAATACTGCCTACTTTATTGTCCCAACATTCTCACTTTTCTTCATTCTGTCCTTATTGACTGCCTAAAAAATATTTCACTCTCTTTCATATAAAAAAAATACCTTCACTCGATTTAGACATTCTTGTATCTATCTTCCTATGACTTTCCTTCTTTTTGTGGCCAAATTCCTAGAGAAAGCCTCCACTTTTTTCTGTTTTTTTTAGATTTTTCTATACTTTAGTTTCTGACCTCATCATTCAACTCAAACTGCTCTTTCCAAAATTAACTGTGATTTCTTTTTTTTATAGGGTTTTGTTTTTGCAAGGCAATGGGGTTAAGTGGTTTGCCCTATGCCACACAGGTAATTATTAAGTGCCTGAGGCCAAATTTGAACTCAGGTACTCCTGACTCCAGGGCCAGTGCTCTATCCACTGCACCACCTAGCCACCCCTAACTTGTGATTTCTTAATTGACAAATTTAATGTCTTTTTCTCAATCCTTAACTTTTCCTAAAACTGTCTTCTCTCTAGGTTTTCATATTATTCATTCCTTTCTTCTCCTCTTTGTCTGAATCTTCATCTAAGCCATGATCTCCATTGATAGACACACTTTTCTTCAGTCAGTATTCCTTCAGTCAGTTCCCCATACTAATGAAATCACAGGTTCATCCCTTTTCATATCCATACTTATTTATTTCATAACTTTATCTTTTTTGATACTCTTAGTTACCTCTTCTGCTCTCTCTTCTCATCTCTAAATGCTATCTACTTTATCTCTTTCAAATGGCAGTCTGTAAATGTTTTCTTTTTTAATAATTAATTTATTTTCTTCCAAATGTACATGCATATTTACAAGTTACAAAATTTCCCTCCATCCTCCCTTCCTATCCCCCCTCTCCTCCACAAGGAACAGTCAGATTAGCATTTTACATACATATTTTGATAAACATGTTTACAAATTAGTAATTTGGGGCATGAGGAATTAGTATTAAGGTAAAGAGATAATTTTTATAAAGTGTTCATCACATTCATAAAAGTTGTTTTTTTCTGAGTTTTTTTTGTTTCATTTTTCTTTTTCTTCCTCTGGATGGGGACAATATAGTCTACAGCCAGGCAAATATAGTTGTCCTAGCTCTCTGGACTGCCTAGAGGAGCTGCTTTCATCAAGGCTGTTCATCTCATAATGATGATGCTCTTGGTTCTACTCCCTTTGTTCAACATCAGATCCTGTAACTCATTCCATACTTCTCTAGAGTTTGACCATTTATAGTTTCTTCTACAATAGTGTCCCATAGTATTTATATACCATAACTTGTTTAACCATTTCCCAATTGATGGGCATCCCTAAAGTTTTCTGATGTCTCCTAGGGAACTATGTTCTCTTTGTTTTGGGTGCAGACTACAAACAATTCACACTCACCCACCCTTTGTGAATCTTGTCCCTACCCTTCCAGCTAATATTTCAGAAGACTGACACAAATCTTGCCAGCCAGGACAAAGAAAGAGACATTCCCTTCCCCACAATTATCATAGGACAATCTATTCCCTTTACCTTTATAGAAACGGACAATGGAGGCATCTTTGAACTCCTGAGGGAATGCCTCTTGTCCTATTATAACCTGGAAAATTTTAGTCAGCTTATGTATGAACAATGAGCCCACCACTTCATTAAATCTCAGCTGGAATAGAATCTGCATCAGATGTTTTTAAAGAAATCAAATGAATGCCTAATGGCATTAAAAACCTCTTCTTCAGTTCAAACTTCAGTTAGGAGTAATTAACTTCAACCTGAGAGAAATGCTCAATAAATTCAGAATTGATTGTTCAAGGTCTGTTGAGAACTGATCAGTCCATCTCTCTAGGATCATGTACTTTTCACTAATCAATGTGATTCCTTCTGTACTGAGCAGTTGAGAGATCCCATGGGTCTTTGGCCCATAAATAGCTTTCAGGGCAACATAAAAGTGCTTTGGATTGTTATTATCAGCATAAGACTGAATTTCATTTATCTCCTTACTGAGTTAAGATCTTGGATCTCTTTAAGTTTTGCTTGTACTTTACTTTTGATGGAATTAAATGCTATTTTTATAGAGATGGATTAATTATCCTAATGGTCCCTCCTGTAGAGTTTCCATTTAGTACTTTCTGTATTTCCTCGTCTTTTTTCAGAAAACCCGTCTTGATGTTTGCAAGTGTTCTGACCCAGAAGAGCATATGTATCTCTGAAAGCTCTCCACTTCTTTTCTGCTTCACTATTGCCAACTATGTGTTAGTTCAGTTTTTCTCCAATTTAGCAACAAGTCTCCCACTCACAGAGTGCTCTTCACCTGTTAACATTAATTCTTCTAGTAGTTATTTTGTCTTGGGGCTGCCACTTCAGTTATATGTAAATATTTAGTTTAGAATAAGTCAATGATCAGTCTAACATCCTGTGACACACATTGATCTCTTCTCTTTACAATTACATAGACTATTTAAATGGCAAAGTTTGCTGTGAGATTGCATCCAAAAAGTTTTATTACATTTAAGCAAACAGAAGACAGTGCTGCTGATGAGACTGAGATGTACAAGTTTTCAGGTGACCATCATGGTTATTGTTTCCAATTCCATCCCTCCCAAGGACTCCCTCCCTTGTTAGGTAGTCTGAGCCTTCTCTGACATTGAAGTCAAGCAGAATTATAAGCTTATCCTCTTTTGACACATTGATGATAAAGATCATTAGGTTTTCATAAATTTTTTCTTCGTTTTCACTGAGGTTCTTCATAGTGCAAACTTAGGCTATGATGATGATGGTGTGGCATTTTCTTGAAAGTGGCAATCACATTGTCAAGCATGCTGTTCACTCCTTTTGTAGGTGCACAAGCTTGTTGACTTGGTTAATTTTGATGGCAAAAACTATGCCAGCTTCATGGTTCTCCCCTTCATTGAGCTACTCCAGAAAAATATGTGTCCTACTTTGACTTCAGAAAACTGTGGATGACATTTGGCAGCCATGTTACACTTAGGATTATTATTTGGATGTGATACCTGCTGAGTTCTCTCACAATAAGAGTTGTTAATCTTTTAGGTTTACTGGATTTTGTATAGTCTGTGAGTGGGTGCATATTTCATATCCTGGCTGTAAGTGGAATCATCTTCACAGAAATTTTTGTACATTGTTTTGTGTTTCAAGGATCTTGGCCTGCTATGTGTAAAGCTGGGATTGAGTAAACAGAAAATTTTAGGGACCTTTTCTAGCCCCTCTCTCACAACAGGAGGTGAGTATTCGATTCTTAAAAGGTTTCTCAGATACCCAGGGGACTGCCTAATACCAACTTAGCTTCCAGTAATAAGACAATGCATTGGCCTGGGACTCGTGTGTGTGTGTGTGTGTGTGTGTGTGTGTGTGTATAGCTACCAGGATATCCCACCTGCTCCTTTGTCTGTTGCATGTCACCATATTACTTTGATATAGGTAAAAATGGTAAAATGGCATGGCTAATATCTTTTGATTCATAGATAAATTGGATTTAAGTGAGGCAGAATTCCATGAAGTCAACAGTCTCCTCGCAGAGTCTTCCCAGTCAAGACAACCTGTGATGACTTGAAATGCAGTTGATAACCTTAGCATCCTTGATTTCTAACCAAGCTCTCTTTGTGCCATATAACCTATTTCAGCTTCCTTCATGATCACTGAAATTAATTGTTCTCATCTACCCATTCCACCAGGACAGTTTTAACATGCTTAAGGTAGATACTCTATTCCCCAATCTGCCTATGCGTTTGAAACTCCTAAGTTACCCTCAACCTAGGTGTGACTACTCTGTATGCTACAGCTTTTTTAGAGCCACAGCTGAGAGTTAGATGGATCAGATGGACAACCAAAGGTGGAAAACAGCCTGGGTAATAGCTCAGCAGTCCTCATACCAGAGGTACTAATCTTCTCTGAAAACACCTTTTACCCCATTATTTCTAACAAACACCTGTGGTTGACCTTATCTTTCTGAATGTTCCTTTGTTATTGGTATGAAGGCACAAAGACAACTATACAACAGAAAGGTATCTTTTGTTGTGTTGGATTGGAAATTTCACTCCCAGCATATTGTTAGAGAGTTCTGCATTCTAATTAAGAAAATAAATATGATCAATTTATAAACAGCCTTTCAAGCTCAGCCCTTATTTTACAAATCTTACACAAGTGTATGACTAATAATATCAAACATTTATGTGCTTTAATATTTCCAAAGAATTTATATAAATTATCATATTTGATCCTCACAGCAAGAATTATCATCCCTAATTTAAGGAAGAAACTGAAACTAAGGGAGTTTAAATGAATGCCCATGATAGTAAAACTTTTATGTTGCAAAAATCTAGATTTGAGTCTAGTCTTCCTGATACTAAGACTATTAGCCTTTCTATTATCCTATGCTACAACTTGAAAACTTGGATTGGTCTTTGGTTAGGTCTCATTTTTCCTATGTTACTAACTTATCTTTTTCATTTTGTCATATGTTTCTTTAATACTATTCTTTATACTATTTCTCTTATATAATTTCTGGTTTCTAATATTTTATAATCAACTCATGATGACTAGATACCCTTTTCTTACTCCTTAGTTGATCATAGGCTTCAAGTGTTTGGAGGTTATAATAATAGAATTGAGAAACACACAGACACACAGACACAGACACAGACACAGACACACACACACACACACACACACACACACACACACACACACACACACACACACACATCTCCAAATCATTTTCTTGATTAAAGATGTAAAGGTCATAGGGTTGTTTCTAACATTACCATCTTTCTCCCTACCTCCATCACTCCTCACTTCCTACTCATCACATCATGGTCAAAGGCAATAAAAGTAATCTTTCTTTGGTTTGGTGTCTACTTAGCCTGAGCTTTTCTTTTGAACTTTTCTCACTCTTTTTTATTTATAGTTATGTATGTTTTTGTTTGTCCCAAATGCTCCTTTCCTCCCCCACCCTTGGTGTCCACTGAAGTCATCTTTGCATCCCTAGAGTATACTATAGCGCTTAACATAGTAGGCACTTAAATATTTTTTAAACTGGATGAAATTGTCACAATAACGTCCCACAATGTCCCAGATGAATAAGAAATTTAACATTTAAGACACTGTAGTAACTCATTCAGACTACATGTACTAAAATTTACTCTAATGTTCTAAGTGATTAATTTGCTCTGGTCCTTTAATAGACTGAAAGAGCAACACTTCTCAAAGAGAAAAATATATTCTCATGGAGTAACTGATATACCACAGAGGTTTTGGTTTATGACAGAAATAACTCATGAAAATTTCATAAACACTAATCAGTCTTATTGAATGAGATCTAATGTTTTGTGTTTCTATACCTATAAAATGTCCAAAGATCCTGCAAAATAGTTTCTTTATAATTAGTCCAATGAATATGTATTTTGAAATGAGTTACATGTAGAATTTTTATCTCTTGGAAGATATATTAGTATAGTTATAACATAGCTTTGTTGATCCTCAATCTTTCCTGACATGGAGGAAAAAAACAACACAACTTCATTTAAGCAAGGAAGCAAAATTACTTTATGATGTCATTGACAATTCCACACTAATAGAGTGCACAAAGAAATCAGAATAATTTTCTCATTTATTTGGGGGGAATGGTGCTGGTGAATTCAATGATCTATTAAATCTTGATGAAAAACTTCTGCTATCAATGAAGATTTGTGTGTCTTCTAGAATTTAAAATTTTAGAGAATGATCTAAAATATTAGCCTCCTTAGAGGCACTTAGTGACTCATTCAAAATCATACACTAGTCTTTATCAAGAATCTTCCTGGTTCTACATTTGTCTTTCCACTCTGCAATTCTTTACATATCATCCACAACTACATTCTGCTTCTCTCTCTTTGGTTTTGTGAATTGCAGATATACTTTGTAGCTATCTATTTAAATGTGAACTTTCTTTGTTCAATATTTATTATAGTATCACAGTATACTAATACTCTGGTGCACCTAATAGAAATTATAAAATTTGGGCAGGTAGGTGGTACATTGAATAGAAAGCTGGACTTAGAAGCAGAAAAAAACTGAATTTAAATTTGACTCATGGCACTTACTAGCTGTGTGACTCTTAGCAAGTCAACTGACTTCTGTCTGCCTCAGTTTTCTTATCTGTAAAATGGGAATAATAATGCACCTACTTACCAGAATTGTAAATATCAAATGAAATAGTACTTATAAAGATCTTAACAAAGTACTTTCCACATAGTAATTGCTTTAAAAATATTAGCAGAAGAGACAGCTAGGTGGTATAGTGGATAGAGTACTGGCCCTGCAGTGAGTTCAAATCTGGCCTCAGACACATAATATTTACTTATTTGTGTGACCTTGAGCAAAGTCATTTAATCCCATTTTTGTACAAAAAAGTTAGCTATTATTTTTATTACAGTTAGAGTGCTTGGAATAAATTTCTTTTTTAAAAAGATAAACCTTAATGTAGTTGTGGATGATATGTAAAGAATTTTGGAACACAGTGTTAAAAGAACAGAATTATAATCCTACATTTCTCATTCACTTACCCTATGTCTTTAGCCAATTAACTCATTGATATAGTCTCTGAGCTTCCACTTCCTTATCTATTATTTTTTGAAATTTCTTTATCAAAATAGAAATGGTTTTATATTTTGATTTTTTGTTTTGTTTTTAATAAAAAATATTAATGATTTTATTTCATGACATTTCATATTTGGTTGGGAACTTTGGTAGAACTGAAATCAGAAAGACCAGGGTTAAGATCCAGATCTCATATTTCCTAGTTCTATGATCACTTACTCTCTACTAAATAACTACTAAAATATATTGGTGAAGGTTAATATTTTATCTTCAAAGAATCCAGAACTATTTACTACATTCTTTATATCTTTGTCTGCACAGTAACAAAACATCAGAAATGAAAACTAAAAAATTTCATCTGCCAAATTTTAGAACTGACAGTGACATGTGCCATAATGGAAAGAGTTCTGAACTTAGAGTCCAATTCTAATTTTGAATCCCAGCTTTTCTACTCTAGCTTTTCCTTTATGCCATGATACAACTCACTAAATCTTGAGTTTCTTCACTTGCAAAATAAAGAATTAAATTAGTTTGCTTTCAAGATATCTTTCAGATGTAGACTTGCTATGTTTAAAAAAATTAAAATTATAAACCATAGCATTCTCAAAAATAATAACATATGAATATTCAAAAACTAAAGGTTTAATAATGCCCTTGAAGTAGATCACAACAATCCTAAGTTACAAGTTCTAAAAGATTATGATCTCCCTTAGTAAATGTATATTTCTGTACTTATATTCCTGAGTTTCACAAATTTTACAATAAACATGTTAAAATACAAATAAGATGGTTGAAAGTTGAAATAAAAACTTTTTTAATTTCTCAGTTGTTTCTTTTATTGAAGGAATTTTCTAGTTTTTATGTCTATTGTTTTTCATATCATAGGGTGGAAAATATCTTTAGAAATAGTAACAAAACAGTTGGTTCTTTATCAAATCTACTCATTCAATTAAGTTCACCAAACATTTATTAAGCACCTGCTGTGTGCAAGGAAATTATATTGTAAGGGTATTGTATTGCTTGTAGTCATGGAATACTGCCATGACAGAAGAACTAAAAATAAATACACAAAGAAGGCAATAGAGAACTGGTGGGTGAATGTGAACGCTACAACAAATAACTCATGAGGAACTATGAAGGAGACCCTAAGTAAAGAATGTCATCAAAGAAATTTATGATCAAAAAAGATATGCTTATCACATCAGAATAGCAATGTATAATCAATATCCAACCACAACCTCAGTCTTTCCTGTAGTATTTTTAAAGCATCAAGAGAAGGTGAATATGACCTGCAGGTTTTTTATTTTGTGAACCTGTTGTTATGAATCTATAGCTGAAGGCATGAACAAGAGGTGAATAAAATGGAGAGGATTAATTGGTTTATGACCTCCAGATAGTGAGGGAACTTCCCATAGATGAACTTTCCATACAACTGCTGTAGTATTTCCATATGTGTTAGGTACTATGTAAGGCGTTAAGGATGCAAATACATAAATATGATCCCTGCCCTCCATGATCTTATTTTCTGACATAGTAGAGAGGGAGGGAATTTATTTCTTACCTAATGTTTTTCAATAGAAAATTGGCAATTTCCTCTAACCAAATACTTGCATTTGCAACAAGATGACACTGCAAAGAGTTGTGTCTGCATTTTGAATACATTTTGCTAAGTATCTCTAGAAGGGTCTTATAAAGTTGATTTGTTTATTCACTCTTGTGGGAGCAGCTGGTAGGTCTGGGAAAAGAGAATACTAATTAACAGCAACAGAGAAAAAGCCTTTAAATTGAAAATGACCACATCTCTTTTATTTATACTAGACAAATGCTCCTTTACAGAAGATTATGGTTTCAAGGTTTTATAATCAAAACCCAAAGGACAACAACTTGTAATATGAAATGGCAGTACAACACAAATACAGTTAGCTCAAAGGTGAAACAATACTGTCAATCAATCTACAAAACCGATTGTTTTGATTTGTTTTTCTTTAACCCATTTGACTGAACTTACTAAAGGTATGGCATGAGACTCAACTAACCAAATTATAAATAAAACATCAAGTCTTTAAATGCCATTATATGCTAGCCATTTAAAGTGTTCAGAATAGAAAGAAGCAAAAAATGGTCCTTGCCCAACAAGTAGCTTACATTCTAATGGAGGAGACAAGAAATAAGATAATTGTCATTTTATTTTTTTAAGTATCTCTATGATGATAATTCTCAGATTTATGTCTAACCTTGGCCATAGCTCAAATTATCAAGAGCTTAATAGAAATGTCAAACAGGATATCCCATAGGTAATCCTGTGGTCTAGCCAAATCAATTATTTGCTGCCCTCACAGAGAATTCCATTATGCTATTTCTGTGCATTTTCACCAACTCCCTTGTTTGGAATGCATTCTCTTTTTTTACATCCACCTTTTAGAATCCGTCTTCCTTTAAGATTTAGAGATAAATTTATCAAAGAATTTCTTGAATGTCAGTATCAAGTAAAAAATAAAATAGATATATGTAATTAAAATTATTCCTCAGTGTCATGTAAAATTAACGAACAAAGTCTAAATTGTGAGGAATGGCCTATATGTTGCCATGCTGCTCCATATATTTCTGTTTCCTGGTGACATTGTGATAATTGCAATAAGGAATATTGCAGGCTTCCTCAGGCAGATTTAGTATAGTTCTAAAGAGGATTCCCTAAGAATAAACAATAGGAACAATGAGAAAAATGAAGTAGATGAAGTAGTTATAATGCCTGGATTATTTCATGAATTTGGATGAACAACCCACTAAATTTATATGTATATATTAAGAAGCCACTATATAGCTTGACAATGAACCAAAATTGAATAGGAGGAAGAGAAAAGGCTGGAATAAATTTAGGAAATGGAACAGCACTTTCAAACACCTCAAACTATTCTTTTTCCCAATAATTCATGTACTGAATAAAAATAACCTTATGACTGATGCTATATAACTGCAAATAATAGGAAAAAAACCTCAGAATAATCAAAATATCAAAACTGCATGAAGGATATAGACTTCAACCTATAACAGAATGATTTCTGTCGAAAGAATGGTTTAAAAGTACAGAATACATTATTCAGACTATGTATGACATTGAAAAAGAAGATTATGGTCAGTCATTCCTCCATTATATATGGATACATACTGAAAGGGAGATAAAAAGAATATTGATCTAATACTCTAAACTCTCAAATGTGTCTTTGGTTAATTTTGAATGAATGAAGATATTCCATCCAGCAATAAAAATAGCAATTCATGAATGCCTCCTCATTCTTAATGGAACCTCAATTGCTATTTTAATGAGGTAGTTTGGTGGAATGGTTGCTGGTTAAAGAGTCAGAAGATCTCAATTCAAATCTTGCTTCTAACTTTTACTATCTCTTTGTCCTAGTATACATAACAAACTCCCTGGACCTAACTTTCCTCATCTGTAAAATCGATTCATTGAACAAAATGGCCTCAAATATCCCCTTCTAAGTCTATCATCCTATGTGATTTTTTCCCTTTAACTTTCCAATATATGGGGTTCTACAAAGTGTTGAATGGGTGTTGGAAGCTATATTTCCTTGATTTTTTATATTCTTAGACTACTAGTGTCAATAATTATTGTTCACTCTCACCAGACCATCCATTTTTTTATACGTTGCTGTGATTACTTTCTTTTCTGTACTTTGTTATCTGTTTCAACTCTCTAAGCTCATGATGAATCTCTTATTTTCTCCATGGGTAATTTTTTTTTCAATTCTTTGAAGACTGTAGTTTTCTGACTCATAGCCACATAGTAATACCAGAAGAATATTGTTGTTACAAAGATGGGAGAACCTATCCATCACTAAAAGTACTTTGCAATTTCCTAAAGGCAAACCCAGTATATCCTGCTCATGTTTCAAAGGCCTACTCATTATTTATTTCTAGTTTCTTTCTGATGTATGTTGGTATGTGTATATATACTGTTTATGCATTTTTCTAGGTATCTATTGTCTATGTTCTATAGATACATATGTATATACATTTGCATGCAAACATATTTATTCTAGGGATAATTCTGAATATCAGGGTTAGTCTCTGTCTTCTAGTACTTTTCATCTAGTGTGTCTTCTCATGTCACAATATCATTGATAACTGATTTATATCACACAGCTTCTACAAAATGATATTTACTGAAAAGATTTAGCAAGAACCAAGTATAATCATCTCCAATGCTGGGAACATACTCTTTCTTTAAAATACCTATAATTCTCTAGGAAAACATGCTAAAAATTAATATGATGACTACACAGCATTCTTATCACTAACTTCCTGGTGATAAGCCATAATAGATGGACAGTATCTTACTTGCTGGTCACAGAATCTGGGTTTTTGGGTAGAACTCCTACTGCTTGGCAAAGTCAAGTAGGTTACTTGTCAGAGAAGGTCCATTTGTGGAATTGGTGTCTTTCCTGAATTCTTTGAAGGTATTGAGGGCATAGGCTATTCATCACATCTCCAATATTCCCTCACCTAAGTTTAGGAAACAGTAAGTAACATCTCCATGCATTTGTAGGTCATATAGCATCTCAGTTAGGAAAGCATCTCTTTCTTTGCCCAGAATCTAGTAGCATTTCTTACCTTGAATAAGATTAAACTATTTGTATCTTTTAACTAGATAATCAATTCTGCCTCTGGAGCCAATTAAAAGACTTTTGCTTAACCACATGACAAATGGACATGAAATAGTTGTAAAAGATGCTTGCTCTTTACTGATGACAGACCCTCCCATTACATACATCATCATAAAATTTTAGAAGCATTAAGTACCCTGCTTGAGGCAAAGCACACTGTACATACTCTGAGGACTGAGTTCCACTGACCAGTCCTCCATTACATGTATACATACAGAGATGGATAATCTCCATAGGTTGTCTGCCATATTGCATAACATAATCTGGGTAAATAGGCATTCTTTACTTACATGATTCCTTTTTCAAAGGTGGATAATCATACAATTGAAAAAAAAAACTAGAGAAGGTTTCCATAATTTTTATTAGATATTCCATTGAAGTTTTCTTAAAGGATCTGTGCAAGCATTATGCAGAATAAGAAAATGTGCAGAAGATCAGATCACAAATATATTCAAATATTAACATTTATTATGTGACAAAGTCTAAATGATTTGCTTTTAAAATCTCAGTTTCTTTATTTGTAAAAGGGGTTAATAATAAACTACCACATAGCATTATGAAAGGAGGCTCTGGTATAAATGTCATAACACCAAAACTGAATTATTATTATTGAAGTACTATACTGATAATTTATTAGATGCTTAATTTCTTGAGGAAAGAGATATCTTCTTATATTTCTTTTGCCTATTCCACATTGCCTGTCTTGGTCTTGGGTCCATAATAAATGCATGTGATTTTTAATATTCAATACATGTAGCCTGTATTAATAGACCATTTTATGATTTAAAAAATTCTTAGAATGCTCTATCTTTTTGAGTGTCAAGTCTCTTCCTTACCTTATGAATTTTCAAAGTAACCCAAGAATCATTTTCCAGATGGTGCATAATTTCAATGTATTCATGGCAAATAATTGCAATATGTTAACTGAGTTTATGGATGAAATAAAGAGAATTTCTTTCAAAATTGCACATTTAGAAGTGATACAGTTAAAGCTTTATTATTTCCATTCAGACTTCTCTGTGGTAGGTAGGTTTTTTTATTCTATTTATACTTATTATCTTCCTATGTCTTAAGTACTTTTATTTAGTTACAGCTTTTGTTTACTTTTATTCTTAATGCTGCATACAATTCTGGAGAAACAGAGATGTGGGAAACCCACCCCCCACCAGATAAACTGTGACTCAGAGATGGCAAATATATGTAAACAGATGTTCTGTACTAACTATTCTGAGTTATGCTATTTTCTTTATACACCATGTAATCGAACCATTCTCTCAAAAAGGAGATCTCAGTGGTTACTTAAAATTTTGTTTGGAGCATTATGAAACCTATTTACCACTGAAATATACATTGATATAAATACAAAAATATATTCCAGGGGGCGGAGCCAAGATGGCGACATGAAGGGATCCAGTCTTAGGAGCTCTCTGATAAAAACTCATAAACTAAGGACTCTAACTAAACTTTCGAGAGACAGAACCCACAAAGGGACCCAGTGAGGCAGTTCTCCTACTCAAGGTAACCTGGAAAAGAGCAGAAAGGCTCTGCTCCCCGGGGTCAGAGGGGCGGCCAGCCGGAGGGGTGGCCCACCAGAGCCAAAGAACTTCAGCCTCCCGGAGGCAGCCCCAGGGTGCTGGGAGCTTCGGCTCACAGCAGTGGGGGAGTCTCCTGAGCTGTACCCTGGGGAGCACCGGCACAAAGTGGGGGAACAGCGGGGGACCTCTGCCAGAGCTAGCACATGGAGCCCAGCCCTCAGGGCACACAGTCAACATCTTGATCTTTTGGCAGCTCAAATCCAGGAAACTGAAGCAGGCAAAGCAGGTAAGCAGGAGCCCCCAGGGCATGAGCCCATTGAGCTGAGGGAGGGGAGTGAAGAGAGAGAGACTGCAGAGCTCTGTCCTCTGCCTCTGGAACAGGACTCTGGGGCTCTGACCACATTTAGATCCTGATCCCAGTCTAGGCCCCCCCATAGACCAACAGGGCCCCCCCCCACCTCGGCCCTGTGGCAGAGGGGGGCACTTATGTTCATTCACAGACCAGGAGGGAGGACAGAGCCTCACACACTGAGACCCTTGTGGGAAGTGCCCCAAAAGCTCAGGAAGCACCCCCAAAAAATAGGCTTAGGCTGGGAAAATGAACAAGCAAAGAAATAAGAGGAAGATTATTGAGAAATATTTTGTAAATGAGCCCAAGAAGGATCAAAATACTCAGTCTGAAGATGAGGAAGCACAAGCTCCTACATCTAAAGACTCCAAGAAAAAATAGAAATTGGGCTCAGGCTATGATAGAGCTCAAAAAAGACTTTGAAAATCAAATGGAGTTGGAAGAAAAACTGGGAAAAGAAAGGAGAGAGATGCAGGAAAAACATGGAAATGAAGTCAGCAGCTTAGTCAAGGAAATCCAAAAAAATGCTGAAGAAAATAGCATGCTAAAAAACAGCTTAGGTCAAGTGGATAAAACAGTTTAAAAAGTTATTGAGGAGAAGAATGCTTTAAAAAGCAAAATTGGCCAGATGGAAAAAGAGATAAGAAAACTCTCTGAGGAGAATAAATCCTTCAGACAAAGAACAGAATTCAGATAGATTTATGAATTTACCAGAAATCAGGAATCAATACTTCAAAACCAAAAAAATGAAAAATTAGAAGAAAATGTGAAATATCTCATTGAAAAAACAACTGATATGGAAAACAGACTTAGGAAAGATAATTTGAAAATTATTGGAATACCTGAAAGTCATGATCAGGAAAAGAGCCTTGACATCATTTTCAAAAAATTACTACAGGAAAATTGCCCTGATATTCTAGAAGCAGAGGGCAAAATAGAAATGGAGAGAATCCACCGATCCCCCAGAGAAAGAGATCCCCAAAAACCAACCCCTAGGAATATTATAGCCAAGTTCCAGAACTCCCAAGTCAAAGAGAAAATATTACAAGCAGCCAGAAGGACACAGTTCAAATATCGTGGAACTGCAATCAGGATCACTCAGGACTTAGCAGCAGCTACATTGGAAGCTCGTAGGGCTTGGAATACAATATACCGGAAGGCAAAAGAGCTTAGAATGCATCCAAGAATGAACTACCCAGCAAGGCTGAATGTCCTCTTCCAGGGGAAAAGATGGATTTTCAGTGAACCAGGGGAATTTCAAAGGTTCCTTTTGGAATGGCCAGAGCTGAACAGAAGGTTTGATCTTCAGATACAGGACTCAGGTGAAGCATGGAGATTGGAGGAGAGGGGGGAAATATGAGGGACTTAATGAGGATGAACTACATGTATAGAAAAATGATACTGATAATATTCATATGAACCATTTCAGTTAATAGAGCAGGTAGAGGGAACTTTTATAGTTGAAGCACAGGAGAAAGCTGAATTTGAAGATAAAATATGGTATAAAAATGGAGTCAATAGGAAAAAAGGGGAAATGGAAAGGGAGAAAGAAAAAGGAGAGGGGGAATAGGCCAAGCTATTTCACATAATAAGATTTTTCTTATTACAATGAACTGTTGCAATAACATGGAAGGGGGGAGGCAAGGGAGAATGAGGGAACCTTTGCTCTCATCAGGGATGGCTAGGAGAGGAAACAGCAAATATACTCAATGGGGTATAGGCATCTGGAGTAAGAAGGAGGGGGGAGCAGGGGGAAGGGGTGGGGATGTGAATAAAGGAGGAGAGGATGGACCATGGGGGGGGGGGGGGTGAGTGGTCAGATATAACACATTTTCTTTGTTACTTCTTGCAAGGGGCTGGGATTGGATGGCCTGTTCAGGACCATAGGGCCAGGTGGATGCTGGGCCTAAGGGGTGGTATGGGGGCTCAGGGCTTCTTGGCCCCAGGACCAGGGATCTGTCTGCTGCGTCACTCAGCTACCCTACAGCAGAGTCAGAGTGAAAGGAGAGAGAAAATATAGTACATGGTAGTGGAGAAATAAGAAAGGAGGGAGTTGTGATCAGCAATGGCAACGTTGGAAAAATATGGAAGTAACTTTTGTGATGGACTTATCATAAAGAATGTGATCCACTCATGACAGAGTTGATGGTGTTGGAACAAAGACTGAAGCACATTTTTTGTTATTATTATTATTTGGGGGAGGGTGCAGGGCAAGTGGGGCTGGGTGGCCTGCCTGGAGCCACATAGCAGAATGATCTTTGGGTGTCTGAGGCCAGATTCAGACCCAGGTGCTCCTGGCTCAAGGGCCAATGCTCAGTCTGCCACCTAGCCACCCCTACTATTATTACTATTTTATTTTATTTTGGGTCTTTTTTTTTTCTTTCTTCTTTTTGGTTTTTGCAGGGCAGTGGGGATCGGGTGGCTTGCATGTCACATGGCTGGGTGATTATTGGGTTTACGAGGCTGGATATGGACTTGGGTGCTCGTGGCTTCAGTGCTGGTGCTCCGTCCATTGTGCCACCTGGCCATACCTACAATTATTACTATTTTTTTATTTTAATTTTTTCTCTCCCCTTTACTTTTTTGCCCAAGCAAGTCTATCTATATTCATGGGGGGAGGGGTATTTTGTTTACTTGTAAACAAGTATATTTTATTAATGTAAAAAATACATTTGTACGAAATGAGAATAAAAAAATTAGAAAATTAAAAAAATATATATATTCCAAAGCATTTCCCCTTGGTCAAATCATCTTCTGATATGTTTTAGATGAAAAAATCTTAATTAGGTCATTTCAAGTTGAAATTTGATTATGCTTTATTAACCAAATGTCAAATTTTGAAATGAACTTCTATATCCTCTTACAAAAGGAAAATTAATTCTTGATTCTCATGAATGAATGTTTTTGTTGTTGTCATTTAATATTTTCAGAAATATAGAATTTCAGAGTTTGGAAGATCTTGCTGACTATATTTTCAGCATTATACCTAGGGAACAATTCTCTCTGCAACATAAATGACTAGTACTTTGAATTGAAGGAAGTCAACAAAGCAATGTAATACACTGCTTTTCTTGTTGATATATTTCATTATAGGCTATTAGGAAGATTGTCCTTATAACATATAGATTTTCTTGTTACATGAATTCAAAATACTTCATCATTCTGATTGTGTTATTCAATGCCTTCTACCATTTAAATATTTTTTTCTAAAAGATGTCACCAAGAACTGAAAAAAAGTACACACTAGAGTAGCATATGCTAAAATGCCACCTGAGTATAATGAGGTTGTGGTGAACTATAGGGTAGAGAGAACAATGTGGTTCCCATTCATAGAAAAAGGATCAAGGAACTTTGACTAAATCTCTTATGAGGATTATCTAGTATATGCAGTCATTTTGTAACTTTTTCAAGCCTGCTATCTATGTGAAAAAGATCTGTACTTTTTATTGGATGGAACTGGATGTTCGTTGAAAAGGATCTAATCAATCAAAAGGCAATCTTTTTTTTGCTCTTTTCTTGCTGTGCACATTTTAGTGAGAAGGCTAAGCCATACTATGTGTGGGATGGAGGAGCTGGTCCTTCAACCCTTTCCACTCAAGTTAACATAAAGCCATGAGCATCTTGTGGCTTTGAGATCACTTCTGATCCTATTGTGTCTACTTTTTCCCTGCCTTGGGTAATAAAGTAATAGAGAAGGAATTAGCAAGCTGAGATGTTGTAAAGTTTTTTAAAATCAGAAGAGAAAATCACCAAAGTCATGTACTGAAATCTATGCCAGAATTTGTGGATAACAAAGTGCTGTGAAGAGCTAAGGCTGGAAACCTGCTTGATGCAGCATAGCAATGTAAAGGCAGCCAAGAGGCAGTTGCAAATTTCTTTCTTTCTTTTTTATTTTTTTTGACTATGTTGTCTTCAGAAATTAATTGGAGGGGATGAATGTTTTTGGTAAGTGGTTAAAATTTTAGAAGGCTATTTCTAAGGACCAAGGAGGTGTAGCACAAGTTGCTATTCAGTGATACCTACTCTTTTTAACTTCAATGTAAAACTTATTCTCTATTAAATTTCTCTTACCTGCCTGTTCAATATATTCTAGCCAGTTGAGACCTAAGTAAGTTAAGAATTTGGTCCATATTTCAGAGGAGAAAAATATAATTTCAAATTCATTGGTTTAATACATTTGCCTCTCTGCCTTCTTAATGGAGGTTAGAAAATATTTGAACTGTACTTCAAAGCTGCAAGAATCAGTATAAAAATTAAGAATCATAAGAAACCATGAAGCAGAATGGAGTGGAAATATAAAATTCAATCATCAGAGAATCCAAGTCAAAAATTAAATCTCCCCAAACTGACTTTATAAAAATATCTTTACACAAACAAAAATGCACCCATTATTATTTTTGCTATTGTTATTATTATTATTCAGCTATCTTTTCATTTTGCTTTTATGTATGTTATAGATATTATTCAATAGAAGATGAATAGAGTAATGACCTAGGCAAAGTCACACTCGGAATAGATATTTGGGAGAAAGGAGATTGTACCTCCAAGTTTGAGGACCTGTGTTTTTAGTCCTAATTTATTGCTAATTAGCTGTTTGATTTTGGGCCAGGATAAAAATCTACAGAGCTAAGTATTTGGACTAGATAAGGTTAATTTTTTTTTTTCCAGTTCTATACTTCCAAAATCAATTTGGTGGCAGAGCGGATAGAATGCCAGGCCTGGAATCAAGATGACCCGAATTTAAATCCAGCACATACTCACTGGGAGATCTTGGACAAGTCATTTTAGCCTGTTTGCTTCAGTTTCCTCATCTGTAAAATGAGCTGAAGAAGGAAATAGAAAACTTCCATTATCTTTGCCAAGAAAATCCTAGATGATTAAAGTGACTCAACAACAACAACCACAACAAAATTCAGTTACCTCCAAACATCAATGATATATTACTATGAAGGCAAAATAAATTTTTTAATGCATTCACGTTTATTATAGCAGTTTCCTGGTGTTCAGGGTCCTCACTGAATATTTAAAAAGTCCCTCAAGCTAATATTGGATCTCACTGATGAGCTTTATTTGGCTGATATATGTACCTTGGTGTAGACTATAACAATTAAAAGAGTGATAAGAAAAGCCCATGACATACTTTAGCTCATCATTCTGTAGCACATTGGTCTGTTTATTTGCTACTTCCTTCTTGACAGAGAGGGTTTAATAGTACCAATCGAACTGTTAACTTAAAGAAAAAATCCCAGAAGGAGGGAATGAAGAAAGGAAATAAATCTGTTAGAAAACATTTAGGAAAGGGAGGGAGGGGAGGAGAAACAGAGTAAAGGAGGGAGGAAAAAAGGAGAGGAGGGAGGTGGGAAGGAGGAAAGGAAAGAAGGAATGGGGGAAGGAAGGAAGGAAGGAAGGAAGGAAGGAAGGAAGGAAGGAAGGAAGGAAGGAAGGAAGGAAGGAAGGAAGGGAGAGAGGGAGGGAGGAATTCATTTTGGATTTATTTTCCAAACTTCTATTCACATTGGAATGATGAGTTCCCAGAGGGGGGCTGACTACTTATCCCCTCACTAAAAATTCTATCATTGTAGAACCCTGATGTGCCAGAGTTCTGATTACTGTTAGCTGAGTGGGAGATTATGGCAGCCTTATACTTTCCCACTGCAGTTAGCAATAGACTTCCTTCTCCTGATACAACCAGGAATAGAAAACAAGCTTGTTTATTTGAACTTTTTATGGGAACACTCATTTATGACTCATTTCCTCTGCTGTCATTGATCCCTCTGGTTCCTGAATTAACTGAAAGATTCTTCATTGTTTCACAGCACCATACCCTTGGTCACACATTTCTAAAAGAATGTTCACCAAATCATGTATTAAGTTGAAGAGAGGTAAAGAATATAGGACATGTTTTGAGAGGTGGAGGGAACCCCCTCGATCATAAATGCCTAGAAACAAGCTTACCCCTAATCTATTATATGTGCTTATCTAGAATGTTAGTATATATCAAGTACTAAAGAAGGAAGACATTTCCT